>NC_073377.1:4394571-4694571 GCF_028641065.1 Leucoraja erinaceus
AGAATTAGGCCATTTGGCCCATCGAATCTACTCTGCCATTCAATCCTGGCTGATATCTGCCTCCCAATCCAATTGTCCTGCCTTCTCCCCATTACCCTTGACACCCGTTCTAATCAAGAACTTGTCTATCTCCGCCTTAAAAATATCCACTGACTTGTCCTGCACAGGTCCCTGTGGCAATGAGTTCCACAGATTAACTACTCTCTGACTAAAGAAGTTCCTCCTCACCTCCTTTCTAAAAGAGCACCCTTTAATTCTAAGGCTATGACCTCTGGTCCTAGATTCTCACACCACTCTATCAATGCCTTTCATTATTCTGTAAGTTTCAATGAGGTACCTCCCTCGACATTCTAAACTCTAGCGAGTAGAGACCCAGTGCTGTCAAAGACTTATCATATGCAAGGGGATGAAGTAATTATGTCAGAACAGAGACAATATCAGAACTGTAGTTAGAGAGGTCCTTGTCTGAGCAAATTTTGTTACAAATTATAGCCATGGAGTAGAATAGCATAGAATAGTAAGATTAAAAGAGAACTTACCAGTTTGAAGTTTGATATCTATTTTATGAGGAGTTAAGTTGAGGGACCACGTGCCCTCTGCTCCCACCCTAATAAAGATCAAAGGCAAGTTTTGGTTGTCTCACGTAGCTTACTATTATGCTTCGGTAACTATCATCTGTGATTTCACACCGCTGCTTTGAAGATTGACACGTGTGCGCCTGGACGAGGTCTCTGCATGTAGTCACTCGCGTGACTCTGTAATAAAATCAGAATCTTTAGCCCACCATATCAATTGCAACCATCGTCCTACCTATACTAATCCCAATTTTCAGCATGAATTCCATATCCTTTTGTACCTTGATTATTCATGCAACTGCGTCTTAACTATTTTTCTGTTCCTCCCTTCCCTATCTCCTCTAGCAGGTCAGTCCAGTTACCAATTGTGTGAATAGAATACCCCTCAGATCTCCTTTAAACCTCCTTTATCTTGCCTTATATCTCTGCACTCTAGTCATAGGTAAGACAAACAGTGGCTATCTATCCTTGCTATCTATGCCTGTCATCATTTTATACATCTCTATTCTGTCATCACTTGGCTTCCTTTAATTCAGGGAATGCAGACCCAGCCTATCCAGTTGATCTTTTATCATTTAAGGGAGGCAGCATCCTTGTGAATCTCTTCTGCTTCCTCCCATCACTTACTCACATTTTTCCCGTGATGTAACTAATAGAATAAATTTGGATGGAACTAAGGAAAAGTAGAGGGCAGAAAACATTGCTGAGCGCTGTTTATCAGCATCTGAATAGCGATGTATGGCATAGCTAAATGATGCTATTAAAAGTGCATTTAACAGGAGCACCAACAACGTAAATGATGAATTCCTGGAAAGAAAGATAATTTACAGATCAGTATATCGAGGATCCTCCAGGGAACAGGCTATTTTAGATCTCATAATGAGGAATGGTGTGATTACTAATCTTGTTACGAAGGTGCCCTTAAGAAAGTGTTGTCATCATATGATAAAATTTGAACCACATTTTTCAGTCTAAAGAAAGGGAGATATGAGGACAGACACAAAATTCTGCGGAAACTCAGCAGAACAGGCGTCATTTCTGCAGAAAAGGAATGGATGACGTTTTGGAGACAGTGGAGTGCAGGTTGGTTATACTTGAATGGAAAATTTACATTTAAATATTTGACTGGACATCAAAGAAGGAAAAGAGAGTATTTTGAAAAGTTCAGTTATAGGGACAGATAGGCTGGACTTGTTTAACCTGGAGTGAAGGAGGCTGGGTTATATGACGTTATAAGGGGCATGGATATGGTAGAGAACAACAAAGTGGCAGGAATATTCAAAAAATACATTGCTTTTAGGTCACAGGAAGCAGTTTTAGAGGGGTTTGAGTTTCTTCCCAGCTGTAATGAGGCAACTGAACCGTCTTCAAGCCAGCTAGAGTGCAATCCTATCCTCCCAGCCACCTCATTGGAGACCTTTGAACTATCTTTAATCGGAGTTTGTTTTGCATTAAATGTTGTATCCTTTATCTGTACGCTATGGACGGCTGATTGTAATCATGTATATTTTTTTCTTTGACTGGACAACATACGATAAAAAGCTTTTCACTGTATCTCAGTCACATGTGACGTTAATAAACTAAACTTAACTAAACTAAACAATTTTTACACAGAGCGTGTTTGACATCTGGATCTTGCTGCCAGAGGAGGTAGTGGAGTCAGACAAAATCGCTACTTCCAGGAGACATTTAGACGGGCACTTGAATAAACAAGGCAAAAAGGATACAGACCTAATGTGGCAAGTTGAATTAATGTAGATGGGTGAAAAGGGCAGTATGTATGTGGTGTGCTTTTTCTATGCTGTGCCACTCTATGACTTTATAATTCCCTTATTTGCCAGAGATCAAGTCAGGTCAAGAGAGTTTATTGTCATGTGTCCCAGATAGGACAATGAAATTCAATGATAGGACAATGAAATAAACATTCCCTTAAGACAAAAAACATCAGAGGAAGTTATCAACTGTGAATAACACAAGACATAAAAAAAAAACACTTAATCAAAGAAAATGGCTTATGAAGTAACTGGAAAATGGTTGAGTATGGGGAACGATTTAAGGGCCTGTCCGACTTGGGCGTCATTTGCGCTTCATGCAGGTGTCGAGCGACGATTTTGTACATCCCAAAATCCTGGGGCGCCGCGCGCGCCCACGTGTCACTGCCTACGTCACCATGCACCATGCGCGCGTAATGTGCATCATAAGCGAATCACGTGCGTGTCACGACGCATGCGTCGTGTGTCGCGACACGTAAATGATGTAGCGTAAATGACGCACAAATGACGCCCAAGAGGGACAGGACCTTTAGATTTCAACAAAGAATGTCCAAGGAGTTGATAAAGAAAGGTTAAGTAGTGGGTGAGAGTAAACTGGCAAGAAACATAATGAGACAAAAGGGGTTCTTTTGGCATGTAAAGTTAAAAAGACTATTGAGGACAAATGTGGGTCCTCAACGGACAGACAGGAAAAATTACAATAAGAAGAAGGAAATAGAACACAATAATGATATTCCTGAAATAAAGGGGAATTGTTTCATTATTGTGAAAATTACCAAATAGCAGAAAATAATATTAGAGGAAAAATACTAGGTGGTGGGTACAAGGAACGAGCTGTCACAAGAGGTAGTTGAGGCAGGTACTACAGGTATAACAACATTAAAAGACATTTGGACAGGTACATGGATAGGAAAGGTTCGGAGAGATATGGGGCAAACCCAGGCAGGTGGGACTAGTGTAGATGGGGCATCTTGGTCAGCATGGACACGTTGGGCCGAAGGGCGTGTTTCCCTGCTTTAAAAATGCTACAAGAAAATAATATGCCTGAAAACTGATAAATCAATAGGATCTAATGATCTATATCGCAGAGCTTCAAACAGTTGGCTATTGATGCTTGGGTTATCATCTTTCAAAATTCTACAGGCTCTGGATTGAAGCCTCTGGATTGAAAGGTAGCAAATGTGACACCAGAATTTAATAAACAGGGAACTATCAACTTAGTAGCTTGGCACTGGCAAATGGGGAAATGCTGGAATCGACAATAATCTGGATACTGAGATACTGAGAAAATAATAATGTGTTTGGACAGATTCTGTATGGATCTATGAAAAATAAATTATCTTTGACTAATTGATTGGAGCTTTCTGAGCATTTATCCAGTAGCATGGATGTAAGGGAGGACATGCTTCATTGAAATTTTAGAACATTTCAGATTGGTTCCCACAAGACATTGGTGAATGAGTTAAGGACATGTCAAATTGAGGATAATATATTAGCATTGATTGAGATTTCAAATAAAAAGGTTCTTCTCAAATGATCAGAATGTGCCAATAGGGCAACATCCTTATTTTCTTTTCAGCAGAGAATCAAAATTCAATTTGGGATCCTTTTGCACGTTCCATTAATTTAAAGTTATTCAATATTTAGCAATTACAACGTTACTGTGTGCCAAACACTTTGATTAATAAATCTTGTGCCTGCACCTGACCACTAATCTTTACATACCTGTTTAGGCAATATATCTGAAAATGTGATTATCTTCAATGTAATGTAAGATACAAAAGGTTACAGAAGGGGCAAATGTGAGATACAGAAGGTTTCTTAACACCATTTGCTCTGACCCTAACAATGATTCACCGGCAGTGAAGTCCTCTAAACAATATTCGGGGGGCACACTATGACAAAATGCACTGTCAAAACAGCTGTTGTTGACACAAGAGACAGCAGATATTGGAATAATGAGTTAAAAACAAACTTCAGGGGATCAGGCAACATCTCATACAGTCATAGATTCATACAGCGTGGAAACAGGCCTTTCGGCTCAACTTGTCCACAGCAACCATGTCCCGTCTACATTATAATAATAATAATAATAATAATAATAATAACTTTATTACGGACTCAAGGTCCAGACAAGGGGCAACATTACATTAAATATCAAATATCATAAATATATATAAAATATATATAAAATCATGGTATATCACATAAAAACATCATAATTTATATTTAACAAAAACCCACAATACTTAAGTTAAAAATCCAGATTAAAAGATGATCAATGTCCTACAACGAGACAATGATACCAGTGTCTCCACAACTGGGATTCGTAGCATGTAGTGCTAACCCTTATGTTTGTCAAGGCCATAATAAGCACATTTTTAGAGTCATTTATCCTGCAAATGAACGTATACATGTGGTGTCTTAGGATAGCTTCTAAAGTACTGACTCCTGCAGCCACAAACATATTACTGGCACTACACCATCTAGGTTGCCTTAGCAGTGTTCTCATGGCGTCGTTATATGCCACCTTGTCTTTAAGTAGTTCGACCACAGGTGCGTAGTGTAGAGGGGTGTGCAGTATGCTCTAAATAGCGACATCTTCACCACATCTGCACACGCACCAAATTTACGCAAGAGGATATTTGCCTGTACGTACAGCATGCGTCGTTGCCTATAAATATCCTCATCATCTGTCATTTGTTCTGTAATAATATGCCCTAGATATTTTATCCTATTACAGACACTAAGATTGTTGTCAGACAATTTAAAAACAGGATATTTTAGGCATTTATCCTCTTTGGTTCTACAGGCCATAACAGCACTCTTACTAGCATTATATTTAATGTCATGTTCCACACCATACACGGAACATATAGTAAGGAGCTGCTGGAGACATTGATCCCTCCTACCTGCATTTGGCCAATATCCCTCTTAACCTGTCCTAATCATGCACCTGTCTAATAGTACCTTAAACATTGGGATAGTCCCTGCCTCAACTCCTTGTCTGGCAGCTCGTTCCTTACACCCACCACCATTTGTGTGGAACAAATTACCCCTCAGATTCCTATTAAATCTTTTCCCCTTCACTTTAAATCTATGTCCTCTGGTTCTCGATTCTCCTACTCTGGGCAAGAGATTCTGTGCTTCTACCCAAACTATTCCTCGCATGATCTTATGCACCTCTATAAGATCAGCCCTCGTCTTCCTACACTCCATGGAATAGAGTCCCAGCCTATTTAACCTCTTCCTATAGCTCAGACCCTCAAGTCCTGTGGAATGAATGGCCAGGCAGCATTTTGGATCACTTCTTCAGACTACTTCTGGACAACTCTATACCATTTGTAATTAACACTTAATTATTACTTAACAATTTTTTTAATTTTTGGACAGGCAGTCTAACAAAACCTTCCTCCTAACAACCATTAGCTATTGATCTCCATAAACTTCAAACTAAGAACTATCTTGGTTTTTAATTTGTATTTTTTTAATTCTTTTTAAAGTCATAAGGAATAGGAGTAGAATTAAGGCCATTCACCCCATCAAGTGTACTCCACCATTCAATCATGGTTGATCTATCTCTCCGTCCAAACCACATTCTCATGCCTTCTCTCCATAACCTCTGACTCTCGTACTAATCAAGAATCCTTCTATATCTGCCTTAAAAATATCCACTGATGGCCTCCACAGACTTCTGTGGCAAAGAATTCCACAGATTCACTAAATACATTACTCCTCATCTTCTTCCCAAACATAGAAAAATAGAAACATAGAAATTAGGTGCAGGAGTAGGCCATTCGGCCCTTCGAGCCTGCACCGCCATTCAATATGATCATGGCTGATCATCCAACTCTGTATCCCATACCTGCCTTCTCTCCATACCCTCTGATCCCTTTAGCCACAAGGGCACATCTAACTCCCTCTTAAATATAGCCAATGAACTGGCCTCAACTAACTTCTGTGGCAGAGAATTCCAGAGATTCCCCACTCTCTGTGTGAAAAATGTTTTTCTCATCTCGGTTTTAAAGGATTTACCCCATCCTTAAGCTGTGACCCCTTGTCCTGGACTACCCCAACATCGGGAACAATCTTCCTGCATCTAGCCTGTCCAATCCCTTAAGAATTTTGTAAGTTTCTATAAGATCCCCTCTCAATCTCCTAAATTCAAGAGAGTACAAACCAAGTCTATCCAGTCTTTCTTCATAAGACAGTCTTGACATCCCAGGAATCAGTCTGGTGAACCTTCTCTGAACTCCCTCTATGGCAATAATGTCCTTCCTCAGATTTGGAGACCAAAACTGTACGCAATACTCCAGGTGTGGTCTCACCAAGACCCTGTACAACTGCAGTAGAACCTCCCTGCTCCTATACTGAAATCCTTTTGCTATGAAAGCTAACATACCTTTCGCTTTCTTCACTGCCTGCTGCACCTGCATGCCTACTTTCAATGACTGGTGTACCATGACACCCAGGTCTCGCTGCATCTCCCCTTTTCCTAATCGGCCACCATTTAGATAATAGTCTGCTTTCCTGTTTTTGCCACCAAAATGGATAACCTCACATTTATCCACATTATACTGCATTTGCCAAACATTTGCCCACTCACCCAGCCTATCCAAGTCACCTTGCAGTCTCCTAGCATCCTCCTCACAGCTAACACTGCTCCCCAGCTTAGTGTCATCCGCAAATGTGGAGATATTGCCTTCAATTCCCTCATCCAGATCATTAATATATATTGTAAATAGATGGGGTCCCATCACTGAGCCTTTCGGTACCCCATTAGTCGCTGCCCGCCATTGTGAAAAGGACCCGTTTACTCCTACTCTTTGCTTCCTGTTTGCCAGCCAGTTCTCTATCCACATCAATACTGAACCCCCAATGCCGTGTGCTTTAAGTTTGTATACTAATCTCCTTTAAGTTTGTATACTACATCCTTTAAACGACCATCCTTTAAAATAACATCCTTTAATTCTGATGCTATGACCTCTAGCCCTAGACTCTCCCACTAGTGGAAACATCCTCTCCATATCCACTCTATCCAAGCCGTTCACTATTCTGTACATTTCAATGAGTTCCCCCATCAATCTTCTAAACTCCAGCGAGTACAGGCCCAGTGCCATCAAACACTCATCATAGGTTAACCTACTCATTTCTGGGATTTTTTTAATTTAATAAATGTCTTTGTTGTTTGTTTGCTTATTATGTTATCTATTGAGTACTGTGCTCACAAAACTGTTGTGCTGCTGTGATTAAGAATGTCATTGTTCCGTTTGTTCCGTGACAGTGTACACATGGGGGTTGGTTGGGGTGTGGGCAGGAGTTTGGGGTGTAGGGGTTTGGGGGAGGGGTGTGTGGGCAGGGGTAGAGAGGGCTCTGAGAAAAGACAGGGGAAGAGCCTTGTGGTGAGTGCGGAATTACGGGGTAGGGTTGTAGGAGCCGGCGAGGGGGACCAGAGGGGAAGGGGTTGGGGTGCAATGGAGACTCACAGCGGGCACTGGTTGCTTCGCTGGTCATTCTTCTCCGCACGGCTTGTGGATTCAGCACCACCTCCGGGGCTTTATTCTCCAGCGGGTGCCGGAAGGGCCATTACCTTTATTGTGACTGACAGGTGAGAGGACCAATCTGCCGATCTCATGATTTTTAAACCTTCATAACTGTTTTAATCTTCCACGGATTGGAACAAAACTTAGTGGCTTGGAGCGGAGGAGAACGGTGAGTAAGCTGGCGAGTAATCCTAGCAATATAGGGTAGCATTTTTGCGCAAATTGAAATACAACACAGGTCAAGATGAGAGTTTTGGTAATAGTATAGATGGGCCAAAACGTGGGCAGGTGGGACTAGTGTAGGTGGGGCATCTTGGATAGTGTGGACCAGTTGGGCTGAAGTGCCTGTTTCCATGATTAATGACGCTATCTGCAGAAATTTGCAGTTTAAGATCCAATGGTGCATGAGGCAAATCACTACCACTTCCTTACGAGAAGACTGGGTGCATTTCATTCTCATTTGCCAGGGATCAACATACAGAACTAAAGGCTACTCGTTTCCCAATGACACACAGTATCATTGTTTGCGGCAGTGCTGTGTGTTATATGGATTGCTTTAATCATCTCCAAACACATTTGTGTTCTTGTATCAATATCCATAATGGTAGATGTAGCAGCTTTCATTCCGACAGGAGGTAGATGCAAGATCATATTCTAAGTTCTCAATACAATACCTTCTCATTGAGTTTATTGACTAACACTGCAATGGAGCTGCATCGAGGTTTGATTCACCAGTAAGTAGATGGAGTTGCCTGGTATTTCTGAGGTCTGATAGATGGTAACTGAGCTCTGTATGAAACCCTATATGAAACTACCTAATTAGTTGGTGACCGCTGGTTGATGTGGACTCGGTGGGCTGAAGGGACTGTTTCCACACTATATCTTTAAACTAAACTAAACTAAAATAAGCTAGTTTATTCTGAATTTGCTCAACAAAATTGTGCTCAAAGATCCTAATTGTGGGTTTTTTTCTAGGACCACAGTATTCCGACTCTTATTACTGTAAGTCTTTGGCTAAGACCTAAATTACAGAGGCCAGGGTTAGGGTGACATCCCTTGACACCAAGCAGCGTTTGGTATCAATAAGTCTTAGCTTAACAGGAGTCAAATGAGCATAAAGGAAGAAACATCTGATGGTTGAAGTTATGGCTTACACAAGGGCAGAGGCCGACACTGGGAAAAAGACTCTGTGCTTTCACTCTATCTATTCCCTTCATCAAGTTATACATCTTGATAAGATCACCTCTGGTGCTCCAAGGAGTAAAGCCCAAGCTTATCCTTCCCTTCCTGTCTCTCAGGCCCTTGAGTCCTGGCAAGATCCATGTAAATCTTCTCATCTTTGTACTGCTCTAACCTATTTCATGATGGAAATCCAATGCCAACATTTTCAGTATAATGAAATTCTTCTATTAGGTTGCAGGTTATCAAAATACCATCCGATTATTTGTTGTACTTAATTAAAGAACCATTGCTCATCATTTAGAAAGACTGCTAGTCATTCACCTCTTTGGCATGGTGGCTCAGCAGTAGAGTTGCTGCCTTACAGCGCCAGAGACCCAGGTTCGATCCTGACTACGGGTGCCTGTTTGCACGGAGTTTTAAGCTCTCCCCGTGACCATGTAGGTTTTCTCCGGGATCTTCGGTTTCCTCCAACACTCCAAAGATACCCAGGTATAAATGTAAATTGTCCCGAGATGTACGATATTGTTAATGTGTGGGTGGGATTGCTGGTCGGCGTGGATTCGGTGGACCGAATGGCTTGTATCCGTGCTGTATCTCTGAACTGATCTAAACTAAATGTTTTTTCTAAATTTCAGTTTTCTCTGCTACAATTTCAGGCTTCTCGGGAATAAACTGGGGTTACCAAGTCTCATTTCACTCAAAATGGGCAATTATTTGTTGGAAGCTAGCGACGCTGGCGATTCAAGCCACTGCCTCGATTACCATCCATTTCATTTACTCTAATTGGTTTAACTTAAAATGTAGCTGCTCAGTTTAAATTATCTAACTGATTACTGCTTCAATTTCCACACAGATGGCAACAGCTTGAGTTTATGCCAATATTGTGCTGGAGAGTAATTTTACTTTTGTAAAATGTTCAGATTTTTTTCCTATTTTTATTTATTCATTTTTTTGTGAATCTGTGGCATGAGCTTTTCTTGTTCATCCAAAATTGTTCTTGAGAAGATGGGCTGGGACGCTCTGTGGACTGTTGCGGTCCTTCTGGTGAAGATGCTTCGGAAGGGGAATTCCATGATTTGGGGGCGTGCAACTCACGGGCGCATCTGTCGGTGGTGGTGTTTCCATGCACTTGAAACCTTTGGCGATAGAGGGAATTGTTTTGGAAGGTAAGGTGGTTATAATCTAGGTGAATAATTGCAGTGCATTCTGTAGCCACCCTGCACCTGTGGTGGAAGGAATGAGTATTTAGACTCCCTCTGAAGTAGCAATGAAATGGAGGATTTTGTCTTGAGTGATAACAAGCTTCTTGGGTACAATTGGGACTGCTCTCATCCAGAACAGTTGGAAAATACAAAGAACTCTTGGGCAGAGGTCCCTCTATGTAGTTCTGAGCCTTAGACAATCTCTGGAACTGTCTATCACAGAAGGTAGTTGAGGCCAGATCATTGGCTATATTTAAGAGGGAGTTAGATGTGGCCCTTGGGGCTAAAGGGATCAGGGGGTATGGAGAGAAGGCAGGTACGGGATACTGAGTTGGATGATCAGCCATGATCATATTGAATGGCGGTGCAGGCTCGAAGGCCGAATGGCCTACTCCTGCACCTATTTTCCATGTTTCTATGTTTACCAGTCAATACCTCAATGAGATGCCACCAATGTCGAATCAACTGGAACAACATGTAAACTAATAATATTTCTTGGTGTAAGGACTGTTTCCATGAGAAATGTGCATTGTTACTTCTATCAATGCTATCACAGACATATTCATCCATTATTGGTAGATTGGTGACAGAGATTGGTTCACTTACCACCCACTCCAAAGCAGCTATGTCCTTCAAGAGTTAGGCATCTCAGTCAGGACATACCAAGCAAAGTTTAATGTTAGACATTGAAGTCCTCCACTGTTTTATTTCCTTTCTATTTTCAGTACTTTGGAGAAGCATCCAATCAACATACGAAGGAAGAGTAGGTGGTAATCAGGAGGTTTCCTGATCCACATTTGACTAGACGCTATTGAGCACTCACGGGATCTAGAGTTCATTTTATGTATCTATACACCATTGTACCACTATCTCTGGAGCATCTGTCCTGCCGCTGGGATGGGAAATATTGAGGGTTTCTGATGGTTTCTGACATATTATAATTCTGTAAGTGCAGCTATATGAAGCTGCCGTTCATCTAGGCATAGAGTCATACAGCATGGAAACAGGCCCTTCAGCCCAACATGCCCACACTGACCAACATGCCTCGTCTGCACTCATTTTACCTGCCTGCGTTTGGGCCAGATCCCTCTAAAGCTGCCAGACTTCAATCCATTCAATTAATTCCACATGATATAAGAAATTACTGAGGACATTTGTACTGGAACTCTATATTGGTCAGATCAGAAAGATATTGTAGATTTCCTGCATAAAGACAATTTGTAAATAAGATATTTTATTGAATGCAAATCCGGGATCAACCTGGCTGTAAGTACCACAAAACAAGTCAGGAATAATCTTTGAGGAATGAGAGAGACTTTCTAATAACATTGGTAGTGTGACATTGGTAGTATGAGAAAAACATTTTTCACACAGAGAGTGGGGAATCTCTGGAATTCTCTGCCACAGAAGTTAGTTGAGGCCAGTTCATTGGCTATATTTAAGAAGCAGTTAGATGTGGTCCTTGTGGCTAAAGGGTTCAGGGGGTATGGAGAGAAGGCAGGTACAGGATACTGAGTTGGATGATCAGCCATGATCATATTGAATGGCGGTGCAAGCTCGAAGGGCCGAATGGCCTACTCCTGCACCTATTTTCTATGTTTCTATGTTTCTATGACATGGATATTGCTCAGATCTTCATGATATCATAACCTTTTCATTCTGGTT
This sequence comes from Leucoraja erinaceus, assembly GCF_028641065.1. Taxonomy (NCBI): domain Eukaryota; kingdom Metazoa; phylum Chordata; class Chondrichthyes; order Rajiformes; family Rajidae; genus Leucoraja; species Leucoraja erinaceus. Next base: position 4,406,511 of record NC_073377.1, read on the forward strand.
TGTAGTGTGGTTGGTTTTCTCTTGGGGGCCACAGTTACCCTGAGGAGTTGCCATAACATTTCTGATCATTATTGATTCAAAGCAATGGGTGAGTATTGGGACAGATTTGGTGAAGATGGTTATAAGCCTGTCCCACCAGGCCTACGTGTTGAGGAAGATGATCCTGCCTTGGATCTTGCCAATTAAATACTATTTGTCACAGTAGATGGGGAATTAAAATTAATAGACTGATTTCTGTTCTTCACCATCTGCGTGAATACAGAGTTCTATATTCTCAAATGACATTTAGCTGGCGTTCCTTTCTCTTAAAGAGTACTCAGGCCATTATGTGTAGGAAGGAATTGTAATTGCTAGTTTAAAACCAAGATAGACACATAAAACTGGAACAACTCAGCGGGTCAGACAGCATCTCTGGAGAAAAGGAATAGGTGACGTTTCGGGTCGAGACCCTTCTTCAGACTGAGAGTCAGGCCATTATACTTGCTTGGTTTTATTTGCACAGTAGTACTTATCTGTGAATTTCTTTTATATGCTTTGATATTCAGCTATATTTTCATTGAATCTTTTAGTTTCCCCGCTGTGTTAGGGAGTCAATCTATTTGACATACATAATGCTTAGTTCGTTTCAGCACGCTATTTACAGAAGAAAATAGCACCTCTGGAGAAAATACATTTCAGTGAAGGTCTGATGTTGTGCAAGTGATTTAATGCATCTTTCTCTGCAAATTAATTTTTTTTTAAACACTATCTTTGGATTTTATTGTATTCGTGATGAAGATTAACATGAAATATCTAATTATCTTTTTTATCTAATTATCTTTACAATATAATATTATTTAAAATATTTACTCTCCCATAAATGTCTTCTGTAACTAATTGCATCTCCCTTTAGTTCGTCTCAGAGAAGTATATGAGCTTGAAATTCTATGCAAGATGCAACATTTCTAAACACAACACAAATAATTCAGACCCTTCCATCCAAACCACTGGGTGGTGGTGGAAGGTTGCCTTTAGGATCGTGATTAGTGGTAAGACTGGCATAGATGGTACATTTTGGTTGGCCCTTCTTCAGACTGATGTGTGGGGGGGGCGGGGAAAAAAATGAAGAGGCGGAGACAGTAGGCCATGGGAGAGCTGGGAAGGGGAGGGGAAGGAAGGAGAAAACAAGGACTACCTGAAATTGGAGAAGTCAATGTTCATACCGTTGGGGTGTAAACTACCCAAGCAACATATGAGGTTATGCTCCTCCAATTTGCGGTGGGACTCACTCTGGCCATGGAGGAGGCCTTGGACAGAAAGGTCGGATTCGGAATGGGAGGGGTCATTGAAGTGCTGAGCCATCGGGAGATCAGGTTAGTTATTGCGAACTGAGCGGAGGTGTTGGGCGAAGCAATCGCCAAGCCTGCGCTTGGTCTCACCGATGTAGAGCAGTTGACACCTGGAATAGCGGATGCAATAGAAGAGGTAGGAGGAGATGCAGGTGAACCTCTGCCTCACCTGGAAAGTGCTTGGGTCCTTGGATGAGGTCGAGGGGGGAGGTAAAACGACAAGTGTAGCATTTCTTGTGGTTGCAAGGGAAATAGATAATAGATAATAGACAATAGGTGCAGGAGTAGGTCATTCGGCCCTTCGAGCCAGCACCGCTATTCAATGTGATCAGAGCTGATCATCCACAATCAGTACCCCGTTCCTGCCTTCTCCCCATATCTCCTGACTCCGCTACATCTAAGAGCCCTATCAAGCTCTCTCATGAAAGTATCCAGAGAACTGGCCTCCACCGCACTCTGAAGCAGAGAATTCCACAGACTCACAACTCTCTGTGTGAAAAAGTGTTTCCTCATCTCCGTTCTAAATGACTTACCCTTATTCTTAAGCTGTGGCCCCTGGTTTTGGACTCCCCCAACATCGGGAACATGTTTCCTGCCTCTAGCTTGTACAAACCCTTAATAATCTTATATGTTTCAATAAGATTCCCTCTCATCCTTCTAAATTCCAGAGAATACATGTCCAGCCGCTCCATTCTCTCAGCATATGACAGTCCCGCCATTCCCGGTAATTAACCTTGTGAACCTACGCTGCACTCCCTCTATAGCAAGAATGTTCTTCCTCAAATTAGGGGACCAAAACTGCACACAATACTCCAGGTGTGGTCTCACCAGGGTCCTGTACAACTGCAGAAGTACCTCTTTACTCTTATACTCAACTCTTCTTGTAATGAAGGCCAACATTGCATTCGCTTTCTTCACTGCCTGCTGTACCTGCATGCTTAGTTTCAAAGTACCAGGGGAGGGGGTGGTTTGGGTGGGAAGGGACGAATTGACCAGGGAGTTACAGAGGGAACGGTCTCTGCGGAAAGCAGAAAGGGGAGGAGATGGGAAGATGTGGCCAGTGGTGGGATCCCGTTGGAGATGGCGAAAATGTCGGAGGATTATACGTGGTATGCGACGGCTGGTAGGGTGGAAGGTGAGGACAAGGTGGACTCTGTCCTTGTTATGAGTTGGAGGATGGGGAGTGAGAGCGGAGCTACGGGATATTGAGGAGACTCTGGTGAGAGCCTCATCAATAGTCGTCGAGGGGAAACCCTGTTCCCTAAAGAATGAGGACATCTCCGATACCCTGGTTTGAAACACCTCATCCTCGGGGCAGATGCGTTGTAGACGGAGGAATTGGGAGTAGGATTATAGAGGAATTGGGAGTTGGGTGGGAAGAAGAGTAGTCCAGATAGCCTGGGAGTCAGTGGGTTTGTAGTAGATGTCGGTTAGTAGTCTGTTTCCTGCGATGGAGATGGGGAGGTCTAGAAACGGTAGGGACATGCCGGAAATGGTCCAGGTGTATTTGAGTGCTGGATGGAAGTTAGTGGTGAAATGGATGAAGTCAGTGAGTTGTGTGTAGGGGTGCAGGAGGTAGCCTTGTACAATTTTAACAGTGCAATCGATTTATAAAGGCCAGCACACCAAAAAGCTTTCTTTTACCACCCTATCTACATGAGATTCCACTTTCAGGGAACTGTGCACAGTTATTCCCAGATCCCGCTGTTCACCTACATTCTTCAATCCCTACCATTTACCATGTACGTCCTATTTTGCTTTCTATGTAGCAACCTCGATGTGTAGTGTTTTTACCCCACCAGTCTTAGGTAGAGTTCAAGGTAGAGTTCAGGGATAGGGCTACGATATGCCTTGAACAAGGATTGTTCGATGTACCCTACAAAGAGGTAGGCATGTGCGTGCCCATAGTTACGCCTTGGATTTGGAGGTAATGGGAGGAGTCAAAGGAAAAGTTGTTGAGGGTAAGGACCAGCTCCGCTAGGCGGAGGAGAATAATAGTAGGCAGGGATTGGTTGGTTCTGCGGTCGAGGGAGAAACGGAGGACTTTAAGACTCTCCTGTTGGGAGATGGAGTGTAGAGTGACCGGACATCCGTGGTGAAGATGAGGGAATGAGGGCCTGGAAAACGGAAGTCATGAAGGAGACGATAGGAACATACAAGGTATGATTAGTAAGTTTGTAGATGATACTAAAGTGGATGGCATTGAAGATAGCAAAGATGATTGTCAAATTTTGCTGTAGGATCTTGGCTGGTTGTGCAGGAGGGCAGGAGAATGGTTAATGGAATTTAATACAGAGATGTGTGAGGTGTTGCATTTTTGGGGGAAGTCTAGCTACTGGGTGGACCTACATCTGTGGAACTTGGCAGAGCTCTAGGGGGAGTGTTGTCAGTCAGAATATTGAGCATAGAGTGGGGAGGACAGTTTTACTAAGAGGGTGAGGGATATATCATGTTTAGTTAGTCACCCCTTGAAAGAAGTTTTTTTGTTGCAGGTTTTATTTGATTAGAAGTACAGGTCAAAAAAATGGAACCTTTTAGGGCATATTGTAATACCGTAATTTCATCACCTCCAGAATATATGAGCATAGAAGTGGGGAAAAAGTTTGTAGAGAGTAGAAAAACAGTGTATTTACAAGACTTTGGTGAGGCCACATTTGGAGTATCATGTTTAGTTCTGGTCACCCACTTAAATGAAAGATGTAGTTAAGCTGGAAAGGGTGCAGTGAAGATTTACGAGGACACGAGGGCCTTAGCTGTAGCGAGAGGTTGAGAAGGCTTCTTTAGAGTGCAGGAGGATGAGGGGTGATCTTATAGAGGTATATAAAATCAGGAGAGGAACAGATAATGTAAATGCACTTAATGAGTCTTTTACCCAAGAACCCAAGGTCATACACTGTAAGTGTAAGGTTAGGGTGGGGAAAGATTTAATAGGGACTTTTATACAAAAGGTGGTAGGCATATGGTGTGTACCAGAGGAGGTTTCAAGGTCAGTTTATTGGCACATGTATCAGTTAAGGTACAGTAACATTTGAGTTGCCATATAGGCATATTAAGTGAAAAGCAACAAGACATACAACCACATAAAATTTAACATAAACATCCACCACAGTGGATTCCACATTCCTCACTGTGATGGAAGGCAATAAAGTTCAATCTTCTTCCTGTCGGGGTGGTGCAGTCGAACCATCTGCAGTCAGGGCGATCAAAGTCAGCGCAGTCGGCGGTCAAAGCCCCTGTTGGGGTGATCGAAACTCCCGCTTTGAGGCGGTTGAAACTTTCTCCATGGCAAGGAGCTCCCGAGTCGGCCTCTTCTTACCAGAGACAGCGGGCTTCACGATGCAATAGCTAGGTTATTTGAAATTTTTGAAATGGAAAGAAAATCTTTTTTTTAATTGTACAAACTCCATGCAGACAGCACCCGCAATTGGAGTGTGGGAGGAAACCGGAGCTCCCAGAAAAACCCCACGCTGGTCAGAAGACAACGTACGTTATGAAAACGCACATGTAGGGGCGACACAAGTTTCCAGAGAGCCCTGGTTCGATCCTGACTACGGGTCTACGGGTCCTGTCTGTACAGAGTTTATACTATCTCCCCATGACCTTGTGTGGGTTTTCTCCGGGATCTCCAGTTTCCTCCCACTCTCCAAAGACATAGAGGTTTGTGTGTTAATTGACTTGTATAATTGTAAATTGTCTCTAGTGTGTGTAGAATAGTTTTAGTGTGTGAGGATTTCTGGTCGACGTGGACTCAGTGGGCCATAGGTCCTGTTTCCACTCTGTATCTCTAAACTAAACGAAAACTAAACTTATCCAATCAAAAACAAATCTCTGCTGAGGGACTCCAGTTGGCCATGCTCAATGGGGACCGCTGAGTAACACCAACACGCATTGGACCTCTGTGGAAAGCATTTACACTTCAATTAACTAGTCATTGCATATTCTTGGCAGCAAATATGGGCTGATTTTGTGTTACCAGCCGCTACAAGCCCCTTCAGGTGTATATTGTGACTGGGAGACAGATGCTTCCTAGCCATAAAATTTTAAATGTGGTGAGGAACAGAATGGATCAGGATAGGAAGTTTAGATGGGGGAAATCAAGGGGTGGGACAATCAATGTGTTCAAGAAGGAACTGCAGATGCTGGAAGATCGAAGGTACACAAAAATGCTGGAGAAACTCAGCGGGTGCAGCAGCATCTATGGAGCGAAGGAAATAGGCGACGTTTCGGGCCGAAACCCTTCTGGTGGGACAATCAAATTGGCTGGAGGAAATGGGGATTTGGTCCAGCATTTGCATTTGGATCAGCTGTACAGTTTGGGGCAGGTTGGAATGGGTCAGGACAGGTAGTTTGGACAGTGATGCAGAAGACTGGAAGCAGAGGTTTCATCATTGATGTTTTAGGAAGGCAGTGGTGGCAGTAATGGATTTGAGGACGGCAGCTTGGGATTTTGCCTCAGGCAATGTATTGAGGCGATGAGAGATGTAGGGAATAACATTTGGGATCTAGACGACTACACAGTCAGATGGTAGCACAAAGGGAACTGGACTGCGTGATTGTAAGGTTTGGACTTTTGGGCAGTATTGGTAGTGCAAGGGGATGAGTGAAGGAAGGCAATGGTGAGGCCAAGATTCTGTAGGATGTAGATAAGTCATTGACTCCATAGCCCTTCGCTCCATAGATGCTGCTGCACCCGCTGAGTTTCTCCAGCATTTTTGTGTGCCTTCGATTTTCCAGCATCTGCAGTTCCTTCTTAAATTCATTGACTTATCTGGCAAGTGCCTAGTGCAATACTGTCATGGCAGAGATCATGGTGTATCCAATGACAAGAATTGAGAGGACAGTTTGGTTCAAGTTGACCGATCTCGTACCTATAAGGGGCTTTGGATGGGCAATGCCTTCTGCCTGCACACCTCTAATGTGACAATCCTGTTGGGGTTATAAGGGTGACATACTCAGAGATTTCCAGTCAAATATCTAGAATAACCCAACAAGCATTTTCATAGTGTGTAGGAAAGAACTGCAGATGCTGGTGTAAATCGAAGGTAGACACATAATGCTGGAGTAACTCAGCAGCACAGGCAGCATCTCTGGAGAGAAGGAATGCGTGAGACTAAAGAAGGGTCTTGACCCGAAAAGTCACCCAATCCTTCTCTCCAGAGATGCTGACTGTCCCGCTGATTTACTCCAGCATTTTATGTCTAATGGGCCTGTCCCACTTAGGCAACTTTTTCAGTGACTGCCGACATCCGTCATAGGTCGTTGCAGGTCGCCGAAAATTTTCAACATGTCGATAATCCAGCGGTGACCAGAAAGACGCTACGACTCTTTGGGCGACTGTGGAGACTACTCCCTCACCCCTGGCGGGGTGAAGCCTGTATGGTCATGAGTGGTCGACCAAAGAGTCGTACCTTGTTCTGGTCGCCACTGGATTAGAAGCATGTTGACATTTTTCGGCGACCTGCAAGGACCTATGACAGGTGCCGGCAGTCGCCGAAAAAGTCGCGTGAGTGGGACGGGCCCATCAGCATTTTCATAGCATTGCTTGTTATTCAATTACGTAATATGCCTTGCTATTCAATTACGTTTGTGACAGTAATGCTTCGTGATAACGGTGGCATTTACTGAATGAATCTTGACATTTTGGTTACAGTTGAAAGCAAGACCGTAAATTAAGCTCAAATGCTTGTCACACAAAAATGCAACGTGCATCAACCTTTTATTTTCAATAAGGAAATCCCAGGAATATCAACTCTATTTCTCTCTTTCCTGAAGGCAAAAAAGTAATTTTGACTCCCCCTCACAATGGCTGATCACGCACATCAGCATACCGTTCGATTGCAAGACTGATGTATGTTTCCAGGGTTTTAAAACAAGTCTTTCGTAACTGGAAGTCTAAAGCCAACCTTTACTTCTAGTTTGTTTTAAACCCTCCGTATGAATGTTCCCCAAGCAGCGACCCTTCAGTGAGATAAAGTGGCCCGTTGATTAATAGAACTCCCTTCAAAATGTTTGCCCCAAATGAATTGACTCTGGGAGACTGCCAGTACAAACGTAAGAATGCCTCCATCCACTCCACCTCTCAACAGTGTTATAGTCGTGCAACACTCTCCAGGCGCATTGCCAGAGAGTGAATTGGAGCCTATTTATAGTTCCCTAATGAATCAGCTATATACATGTGTGTTAAGTGCAGGTTGACAGTTTTCTTTCCCTTAAGGCCAAAGGAATGATTTAGATCCTATTTCTGGAGCGACATTGGCTCAAGAGGAAGGAACCAGCTCCAGTTTTTTTTCTGTGGAGCTGTTATTGAGGTGACAGAAATGCTTCAGGATCAAGATAATGATAATTTCCCCATGGCATTCTTTCAGGATATATATCAATGGTTAAATATTTGATCAACAAATCCAATAAGTTCATTTAAGCGCATGATTAAAGGAAGAAATATGGAATGTAATAGGCCGACAAATGTTTCCATTAATATTCAATAATTTATTCTTCTTCTGCATAGCAAGTGGCAATTGGTGCATCTATTGAACACTAATTCCCTACGATTCAAAGTGGACACTGAACCCTTTGTCACTTGGGAGGTTTTGAGAGGTGGGGGGACAGCCCCCACCAATTTTTTGTAATCCGGATTTTAAATCCCGGTGAAATCTCCGCTTTCCGCGAGGCTGGGGGTGGGATTGAGGATAGAGTGCGGTGATTGGAGGACGGAGATGTGCCCAGGTCACAGGGTCACAACGGCAGTCCTGGACACCAAAGCCCGGGGGTGGCCAGAGACGTCGGGAGTTAGACGGGCACAGTGCCCCCAGGCCCGCAGCCAGCGCAGAGAAGCTGCGCTAAACCCACCTTAACTCTGCCTGGATTTACGGGAAATATGGCCCAGGCTTACAGCCAGTGCGGAGAAGCAGCGCTAGCTCCACGGCTCCAGATTGGTATTCCGTCAGTCCAGGCAGGGCTGTAGGTTAACCCGGCGGGACAGGCAGAGTTGAGCTGCATTTAGCGCTGGATTGAGCTGAAATTATCATTCACAGGGCCCACGGCAGAAGCCTCCGAAGCCTCGTGTGTGTGTGTGTGTGTGTGTGTGCGCGCATGCGCGCACGGCCGCCAAGAAATTGTGTTCCCCCTGTCCTCCGGTCCCCTCCATATTTTGATAGCGATTTCCGTCACTAGCTGCTACTATCACATCCTTGGAACTGAGGTAGAAACATGAATAAATATGTCTAGAGAAACACCAAGACTGCAGAAGCTGGAATCTGGAACAAAGAACAAACAGCTAGAGGATCTCAGCAGGTCAGGTGACATCTGTGGAGGGGAAAGGACAGACAATGCTTCAGGACAAGATTGTTCTTATAGAAGGGTCAAAGAAAGGGTCTCGACCTGAAACATTGACTATCCATTTCCCTCTACAGATTCTGCTTGAATCACCGACCGAGTTCCTCCAGCAGTTTGCTTAATACGAAGACACAAGGAAATCCAGATGCTGCAATCTTGTGTTGAACGCATAGTGCAGGAGTAACTCACGGGTTAGGTAACATCTATGGAGGACACACATATAGGCGACATTTTGGGTCAGAACCCTTCTACAGTCTGATTGGAGTTAGTGGGAGGAAGCTGGAAAAGATGTGGGGGTGGGTCAGACTCTGGCAGTTGATTGCAATGGATTAAAAAAAAATATTGTAGGAAGTAGAAAAATGTGCTGAGAATTGAGTAAGAATCAAAGTTGTAAATAAGGTGCTGTTTAAAGAGGCTTCTACGAAAATGACCATTTGCTTCTTCAAACTGGATGCCAACAGATTGAAGAAGCAAGCGACCACCTTCATAAACCTCAGCCTACATTTCTTTACACTAAAGATATGCAGCAAAACAAAAGATCAGAACTAGGACAGAGGTTCAGGAACAATTAACACTCTGAAATTAGGATGCTGGAACTTGGAATGCCTTTTCCTTGGAAATAGAACACTCTTGTAATGTGGAACGATGTTCAACCATTTCTCCACACCAGGAAAGTTAGGATATCTGTGTAGGAATGAACTGCAGATGCTGGTTTAAACTGAAGACGGACACAATAAGCTGGAGTAAAAGTGGGTTAGGCAGCATCAATGGAGAAAACGAATAGGTGGTGTTTCAGTTTGAGATCCTTCTTCAGACTGAGAGTCGGGGGAAAGGGAATTGAGAGATATGGACGATATAGAGATATATAGAACAAATTAAAAAGAGATGTGCAAAAAGTAACGATGAGCCAGAAAGCAGGAGGAATCACAGAAGTGGTACAGCGAGAGAGGGTGTTGCAAAACTCTCATTGGAGAGAGGAGGAGAACTTCTTCAAAGTAAGCATACCTTGAGGATATTTTGCAGTGGAGCAGACAAAATGTGTAGGAAAGAACTGCAAATGTTGGTTTAAACAGAAGATGGACAAGCTGGAGTCAGGTCAGGCAGCATCTCTGGAGGAAAAAAATAGGATTCCAGGATAGGGGTCACAGCTTAAGGATAAGGGTCGAAACCCTGAGATGAGAAAACTTTTTTCACACTGAATCTCTGGAACTCTCTGCTCCAGTTGAGAGTTGCATTGGCCTAGATGTGGCCCTTGTGGCTAAGGGATCAGGGGGTATGGAGAGAAGGCAGGTACGGGATACTGAGTTGGATGATCAGCCATGATCATATTGAATGGCGGTGCAGGCTCGAAGGGCCGAATGGCCTACTCCTGCACCTAATTTCTATGTTTCTATGTTTCTATCTGATAATGTCGACCCAAAACATCACCTATTCCTTTGCTCCAGAGATGCAGCCTGACCCGCTGAGTTACTCCAGCTTTTTGTGTCTATCTTAAGTTAGGATTTCTTTTTCTTATTGTTCCTTGATGTCTCTCCATATGTGTAGTACTGCTTCAGTACTTTCAAGGTGACTGGAATGGAGCTGCAGGGTGCTTACTGCGTTTGTAGAACTTAGCCCTTGCAAATTACGTTCTCCACAAAGGAAAAATGCTAGATGAGTGGCACAGGGGCTGAAGGCAGCCGTGATGTACTTGAGAAAGAGCGACGTTGAATGCCATTGTCAATTACTCTGAAGAGTCGATCTGATGGTACAGACAAAGTTTTTTTTTCTCATTTGCGTTTATTCTTTGCATTTGTTTTTATGCATTGTTTTTGATGTAATTCTATCTTTCAATGGGCAATTTAACTAGTACGCAGCTGGCATTGTGATAGCAGGGGCATAATAACAGGAGAGTCAAAAGTGTCAAGTGTGTTTAATTGACATAGGCACCAACACTGGAACAATGAAATTCATTTCTGCTGCTGTTTTACAAGTACGTTAAGCACAACAACATAGCAAATAATTGTACAATTAATTATCAGTTATACTGGGTAAACCAGACCATAATATTCAAGGTGCGTCTACTTTGAAGAAGTTCTCGGACGAGAGTTGTGCAACACACTCTCTCTCTGCTCCCCCTCTGCGATTCCTCCTGCTCTCATTCATTTGTTCTACATCTCTCTACATCATCATCTATATCTCTGCTTTCCTTTTCCCGTGACTTTCAGTCTGAAAAAGGGTCTCGACCTGAAACGTCACCCATTCCTTCTCTCCAGAGATGCTTCCTGTCCTGTTGAGTTTCTCCAGTGTTTGTTGCCCATCCGTAATAGTGCAAGCCAATTTAGTGCAACCTTCTACAAAGTCCATACAGTAGTTTGGTGCTGAGGTAGGGTTGTGGATAGGATCGTGCAGTGTGTTTAAGAGCTTGATGGTTCATCGAGATCTGCATGCCCAGGAATTTGAAACTGTTGACTTTCTCTACCAGCATCCTGCCAACGAAGACAGTTTTTGTTCCCCAACTATCCCTTCCTGAAGTCAACAATCAACAGTTGCTAAAGTTGAGAGAATTGTTGCTGTTCTAAACAGATTATTGAACTCCATCCTGTCCTCTGACTCATTGTTATCTGTATTTTTCCAACAACGGTGCTGTCATCAGTTAATTTAAATATGGCATTGAGGCAGTCATGGTGCAGCAGCGGTAGAGTTGCTGCCTTACAGCAAATGTAGCGCCAGAGACCCGGGTTCGATCCCGAATATGGGTGCTGTCTGTAGGGAGTTTGTACGTTCTCCCCGTGACCTGAGTAGGTTTTTTCCGAGATCTTCGGTTTCCTCCCACATTCCAAAGATCTACAGGTTTGTAGGTTAATTGGCTTGATAAATGTAAAAATCGTCCCTAGTGGGTGAAGGATAGTGTTAGTGTGCGGGAATCGCTGGTCAGCACGGACCCGGAGGGCTGAAGGGCCTGTTTCCGTGCTTTATCTCTAAACTAAGCTGTATCTGGTTACGTGTGTATAGACTGGTGTAGGGGACAGAGAACGCATCCTTCAGGTGCCCTTATTTAATGAGGAGGAAGTATAGTTGCCAAGTCCAATCTGCTGCCCAAACTAGTCATGCCATTTTAGTAAATTATGCCTGAAGTGTTTCTAAGCATTTTTTATCCAGCATTCAGTGATACTTCCTTGGTTTTCTTAACAAATGCAAATTAAGCGTCGTTCTGCTGAAAATAAATTGAAAACCTGCTGGAGAACATTCGACAGGGAGTGCAATTACACATCATCCACACAACATCCAAAGTTTAAATTGACCCCACTTCACCGGACCAAAGTTCATTGGTTGGAAGGGACTGCAGATGCTGGTTGACACCAAAGATAGACACAAAATGCTGGAGTAACTCTGGAGAGAAGGAATGGGTGACATTTCAGGTCAAGAAAAAGAGACTCGGCCCAAAACTTTACCCATTCCTTCTCTCCAGAGATGCTGCATGCCTTGCTGAGTTGCTCCAGCATTTTGTGTCTATCTTCTATGTTCATCTGTGTTCCCATCCACAAAACCTTAGCAAAGCCCCTGATGAAAAAGGAATCATATTGTCCTTTGCTTTCCTTTCTCACACCTAAATTGAATGATTTAATGACTAACAATCCAGTTTCTGCAGCTAAGACATTGATTGGAGCTTTAAAACATAACAAAGCAATTCATTATGATTAAAACTAAATTAAGATCATTTTAATTATTTCCCGTTTACACCTCAGCATGATGATCCAGGCTGATAATCAAGTATTTTTTATTAATTGGCTCTTGAAATACTTGGGCACTGAGTGGACTATTAAATGGACAGAATTGTATGTGTGTTGAGACAAAGGTCACTCATAAATTATATTAAATGCTGATTCACTCCGAGTTCCCAAATAAATGGCTTCATGAAGAGGATAAAATAAAATATGGTTAGCAGTATATACATTATCAACTATCCCACAGCCAACATGTGGGGTCCACTTTCCTTGATCATCGTTGCTTTTGCCATATCTTTCATTCATTTTTTCTATTTACCTTCTATATCTCTTGTTTCCCTTCCCCCGACTCTCGGTCTGAAGAAGGGTCTCGACCCGAAAAGTCACCTGTTCCTTATCTCCAGCGATGCTGTCTGACCCCCTTAGTTACTCCAGCTTTTTGTGTCTATGTTCTCCATTGATTGAATGGTAGAACATTAAAAAAAAAAGATGGGCGTGACTATAGAGGAGTGGCAGATCTGGTCTTCACCACGATGACTGACGTCCGATGACTGAATATTTACTCCTCCCCGATCTTACTATGTGAAACACAAAATAAAAGCCAATCAGTGGGAAAGATTCCACGAGGTGATTCAAACTGTTATAATATACTTTTTTATTAAATAATATTTTTATTAGAAGCATATACTGTACATATCATAATCAAAACACATTTTGTTTATCAATTACAAATTGTTAATAGATGGGATTCCAGCTATCAAAATAGTTGGGGTCCTCATATATCAATTGCATCTTAATACAGCTTCTATCAGTTTATTATTATTTTATAGATAGTAAGAAAAGAAAACAAAAAGATGATAAAAAAAGAATAGAATAAATGACCAATAATACAACTTTGGAGATAGGTCTGTAGATTATAAAGCATAATTATTCATCTAATCCTGGGTTCAAGCTTCAGTCAGACTTCCGTGCTGGACCAATTTACCCTTTCAAAAAATCAATAAATGGAGACCATATTCTAGCAAATAATTCTTGTTTGTCAATTAAGCCAAATCTAGTTCTTTCCAAATGTAAGGTCTCCAACATCTCCATAATCCACATTTTAATTGTGGGGGTTGTTGGATTTTTCCAAAATTTTAATATACATTTTTTCCCAGTTATTAGACTATAATCAAGGAAGTTTCTTTGGATTGTTGTTAGCTTTAAGCTTTGTTCTGATATTCCTAATATTATTAATTTTGAGTCGGGACCCAATTGGGTATTAACAACTTCAGAAATTATTTTAAAAATATCCGTCCAGAAATTTTTGATTTTTGATTTTTTGATTTTATTTGTATACAATTTACAAAGTTACAGTTATAATATACTACCTTCAAAAAATATTTACCTTCTTGTAATGTGATTCACACAATTATTTTGGGTTTGTTACACACAATGTTTATTCATCTGTTTGCCAACAAAGATGGCAGCCACTTTGAGCAGGTAAAGTGCATAGGCCTTGATTTTATTCACCCTGCATGCATTCAGGACATCAGGACTATTACTTTTACTTTTTCCAATGCAAGGCAGCAAAATTTAATTTGGAAGAAAAGGAATGTAATTTTTCTTCCAAACCCTGTTAATGGTACAAACTCAATTGATGTATGTGAAAACATACTTTAAAAAAAATCATAACTTGGATCATGCTTCCAACATTCATCATGGTATTCACAATCCTTACTTCTTCATAACTTAATTAAGTGTTGACCTATAATTCTCAGCAGTTAAAAAGGCTTCTTAAATACTTTTGAACCAAATGAATGGATAATATATCCTCCGGTCATAGAGGAATAATCAAAATATTTGATTAATGGGTTTATGTGCTGTATATACCAGTATCGGTAATGGGAATGACCATACTATATGTTGAATCATGTTATTATTGATGTGTGGGTCAGTGTGAGTGGATTCTCTTTTTGCAGGGCAAATTAATTCTGAGGTCCAATTGCAACCCAACACTTAAGATCATCATCTAACGTGACACACTTAAGGCAATACTAAAGAGTGCTACCTTGCCATAAGTGCAATCTTTCTATTGAGATGTTAAATTGATGACTCATTTGCTTGCTCAGCCAATATCTAACTTTTAATCATCCTCAGTAATGTAGATCAATTTATAAATCACTTCAAGGGAGGCTATAAAATATCACAGCATCAAAAACAGCTGTTATCACTGTCTGTACAATAATGTTTAATTTAGTTTAGTTTATTATTGTCACGTGTACCGAGGTAGAGTGAGAAGCTTTTTTGTTGTGTCATATCCAGACAGTGAAAAATACTATACATATTTACAATCAGGACATACAAACATTGAAACATAGAAAATAGGTGCAGGAGTAGGCCATTCGGCCCTTCGAGCCTGCACCGCCATTCAATATGATCATGGCTGATCATCCAACTCAGTATCCCATCCCTGCCTTCTCTCCATACCCCCTGATCGCTTTAGCCACAAGGGCCACATCTAACTCCCTCTTAAATATAGCCAATGAACTGGCCTCAACTACCTTCTGAGGCAGAGCATTCCACAGATTCACCACTCTCTGTGTAAAAAATGATTTTCTCATCTCGGTCCTAAAAGACTTCCCTCTTATCCTTAAACTGTGACCCCTAGTTCTGGACATCCCCAACATCGGGAACAATCTTCCTGCATCTAGCCTGTCCAACCCCTTAAGAATTTTGTAAGTTTCTATAAGATCCCCCCTCAATCTCCTTAATTCTAGCGAGTACAAGCCGAGTCTATCCAGTCTTTCTTCATATGAAAGTCCTGACATCCCAGGAATCAGTCTGGTGAACCTTCTCTGTACTCCCTCTATGGCAATAATGTATTTCCTCAGATTTGGAGACCAAAACAGTACGCAAAACTCCAGGTGTGGTCTCACCGTGACCCTGTACAACTGCAGTAGAACCTCCCTGCTCCTATACTCAAATCCTTTTGCTATGAATGCTAACATACCATTCGCTTTCTTCACTGCCTGCTGCACCTGCATGCCTACTTTCAATGACTGGTGTACCATGATACCTAGGTCTCGTTGCATCTCCCCTTTTCCTAATCGGCCACCATTCAGATAATAGTCTCCTTTCCTGTTTTTGCCACCAAAGTGGATAACCTCACATTTATCCACATTATACTGCATCTGGCATGCATTTGCCCACTCACCCAGCCTATCCAAGTCACCTTGCAGCCTCCTAGCATCCTCACAGCTAACACTGCCTTCCAGCTTCGTGTCATCCGCAAACTTGGAGATGTTGCATTCAATTCCCTCGTCCAAATCATTAATATATATTGTAAATAGCTGGGGTCCCAGCACTGAGCCTTGCGGTACCCCACTAGTCACTGCCTGCCATTCTGAAAAGGACCCGTTTACTCCTATTCTTTGCTTCCTGCTGCCAGCCAGTTCTCTATCCACATCAATACTGAACCCCCAATACCGTGTGCTTTAAGTTTGCATACTAATCTCTTATGTGGGACCTTGTCAAAAGCCTTCTGGAAGTCCAGATACACCACATCCACTGGTTCTCCCCTATCCACACTACTAGTTACATCCTCGAAAAATTCTATAAGATTCGTCAGACATGATTTACCTTTTGTAAATCCATGCTGACTTTGTCCATTGATTTCACCACTTTCCAAATGTGCTGCTATCCCATCTTTAATAACTGACTCCAGAATTTTCCCCACCACCGATGTTAGACTAACTGGTCTGTAATTCACCATTTTCTCTCTCCCTCCCTTTTTAAAAAGTGGGTTTACATTAGCTACCCTCCAGTCCTCAGGACGTCCACAGTGTACAGATACACGATAAAGGGAATAATGTTTAGTGCAATGTTCCATTGCATATGTAGTGCTTTGAACTGTTGCATATGAGTAAATATCAAGAGTCAAGTGAAGAGTGAAAAATGCTTAATTGTCATATGCACCAGGACCGCAGCAATGAAATTCTTTCTTGCTGCAGCTGTACGGACATATTACTGCAGCAACACAACAAATAAATGTACAATTAACAATAATTCAGTAAATTATCAGTTGTACTACGTAATTAGACCATAATAGTGCAAGACAAAGTATGTGGTGCAACCGTATACAGAGAGAGAGTTTGCTACTGAGATAGTTGCATTCAGGGTTGTGTAGCCTGGTTCAAGAGCCTGGTGGTTGATATGAAGAAGCTGTTGCTGAACTTGAAACCAATGGTTCTCGGTCTTGTGTACCTTCTTCCTGATGGTATCAGCGAGATGAGAGCATGACCAGGGTGGTCTCTGAAGATAATACCTGCCCTCCTGATGTAGGGGTTTTGTTTCCCTTTTACTCCACTTCGGGCCCAACTGCCCGAGTTATTTTCTCCCTTGTCGGAGGGTCAATCGGCCACCACTCCACTCGAGCGGTTTCCAAGAGAGAGAATACAACAAAAGGGAGTCCCCTAGGTTCTAGACCTCGGAATTATGGTGGGATATGATAAAAGGTTGAATTAACCAGAGTGTGCTGATGAGAGAAAACAGAAACCAAGATGGACTCAAAGCAAGTCTAAAATTTACAGGCTTTATTAAACAATGAGAAATCGAATCTCACCAACACTACATAATACGTGGCTAAACTTATGCTTTAAACTAAGACTATGGAAGGAAAACTATCGGGCATGTCGTAAAACTTACTTTACACAATTTTACCCCCCTTTTCCCTTTCGTCTCTTAACTATCCTATTTCGGGAACTACACCAGGTCACCAGGATACTTATAGTTGGGCTCACGAGCCGTCCAGCAGAGCAGAAAGAGCGGGTTCTGGTTTGACTCCTGCTTTTATACCTGAGTTTCCTTTGAAACCCCCAGGGTGTCCTCTGGATAAAAGGGTTATTTTGGTGATTCCCAGTTTCGATCTGGCATGAACAATGGGCCGATGATAAGGAGTTTGCTGATGTCATGATCCCTCAGCCTGATCGTTATCCCATTGCCTACATGGGCTCCCATTGCCCTGATGGATGGGTCATCCACGATGGTGATTGTGCTTGCTGCTGGCCTGTTTACCACCGTCTGCTGAGGCTTGGTTCCTTCCTTTGTGTATCCAAGATAATCTTGTTATCTCCGTCTCAGCCTTTCCTGCCCACACCATTCGCACAGTTGTGTGATGCCCAAGTCCACAGGCCAGACAGGTTTGAAACTTGAAACTGATTCTTTCTTTGTGGATTGGGGTTTTTTTTCGTTGCAGCCAGCAAATTTGTCTTTTTAAAATGTCCATGTCCTTATCCGAGTTCTTCCATAATTTTGGAGGATTTGCCCCAATAACTTACACTGAGGCAACACTTCCCATAAACCGCTTTGATAGTGCGGAGATCAAGGGGTGGACATCCGGCTTTCTTCTTCCCCATAATTTAGTGAATGGATCTTTGTTGTAGTTTCAATTTCTCCTTGCCAACAATATTTCTGTCTTCCCAAAGCCACGAAGAGCACCAGTCCCAGAATATGCTGCAGAGGCAATATTAATGATAAATGTTGTGGGATAAACCTTGTTGCTCCCTGATCATACGGAGGGGACTTTATGTAAGAATTTTATGGGAAAATAGTTAGTGTCCACTACAGTGAATGTTGCTATGATTGGGAAGTATCATAGCCAGTAAGATTATCAAAGGGAAATAGTGAAGACAATAATATTTCTTCCCAAAAGCATTTCATCTCAAACTACATTAATACCATCAAAATTGAATGCCGGTCGCTGAAATTGTGAGGCAGCAGCCTTTCCAGCTGCACCACTGTGTCGCCCTGTGTATGTGTGTAGCTAGAATATTATTTTGACTCCGGCAGCTTCACACAGACATTGCCTTGACTGCCTGCTTTGTTGACTTTGTCTGGACAGGCTACTGCACAGCCATAAATTGTACTGCAAGTGAAGGTTCACTCTCAAAGAGCATAAAGAAGCAGTGCCTGAGGGACGAACAATAGATGTTGAGTGCCAATCAGTCAATTCATGGTGTAACCACGGAATGGAAAAACAATTGCTGGAAACAAAGTAAACAGCAACAAAAAAGAAGCAGAGGGAACTAGGAGAATTTGAACAGATGTCTTGATTTATTTTGAAAAAAGGGAAAATAACGGGACCTGTTTGGCCTGAACTCGAGGTGATCACTGAAGCAGTAACTTATTCTGGTGTAGCTTTTCACTAAGTGATATTCAAAACCAATATCCATTACAGAAGTCTGAAGTAGGGTCTCGACCCTAAATGTCACCATTCCTTCTCTCCAGAGATGCTGCCTGTCCCGTTGAGTTACTCCAGCATTTTGTGTCTATGTCCATTTCTAAATTTGGATAAATAGACCAACCAGATTGGGAAGAGCTCTGCACATAATAATAATAATAATAATAATAATAATAATAATAATAATAATAATAATAATAATATTATTATTATTATTATTATTATATTTTATTGTCATTGCACATAAGTGCAACGAGATTTGGTATGCAGCTTCCATCCGATGTCATAACTTAAATAACTAATACAATTTAGATTTAGATACCCCGAGAACATGGTTTGGAAAAAAAAGAACATTAAAACTGTAAAACAGTCAAAACAGACTAAAGCGCAGATGTGTCTGTGCGACGTGACCATCCGAGGGAGACAGTCCAGGGGGATGGGGGGCACTCAGCAGGGCCAGTTCAGAGCCACTATAGCTCTGAGAATGAAGCTGTTCCTGAGCCTGGTGGTGCGGGCGTAGAAGGCATCTGCCGGAGGGAAGTAGTTTGAACAGTCCATTACAAGGGTGTGAAGAGTCTTTATGGATGCTGATGGCCTTCCTGAGGCACCGTGTGTGGTAGATGCCCTCCAAGGCTGGTAGCGGTGTCCCAATAATCTTCTGCGCTCTGTGGACGACGCGCTGAAGAGCTCTCCTCTCCGCCTCCGTACGGCTGAGATACCGCACAGAGATGCCATACGTTAATATGCTCTCTGTGGTGCAGCGGTAGAAGGTTGTCAGCAGCTGTTGGGGCAGACCAGTCTTTTTTAATGTTCTCAGGATGAAAAGTCGTTGCTGTGCCTTCTTGACCAGCGCAGCGGTGTTGGTGGACCATGTGAGATCCTCTGAGATGTGAGTGCCCAGAAACTTAAACTTGGGCACTCTCTCCACACTGTCCCCGTAGATGGAGATTGGGGCGTATTCTCCATTATGTGTCCTACTGAAGTCGATAATCAGCTCCTTGGTCTTGGAGGTGTTTAGTGACAAGTTGTTACGTGTGCACCAGTCTGCCAGGTTCTACATCTCCGCTCTATATTTTGTTTCATGAGGAAGCACAACCTACAAAGTAATAGCAGTTTAGAAATCCTCTCACATGGAACAATATATTTTGTGCACCAAATGTGGGAACTTTATCTAAATCTAGATGGCCTAATGTGATTGACTACTCTCTGCATACATAACCCACTTCTACAAATTACTCCTTGCTCCTCTCACATATGGACATGAGCAGTAATGCTAATCAGCTGGCCAAGATATTCCTGATGTCACTTTAACAAAATTTAGTTCAGTTTAGTTTAGAGATACAGCGCAGTAACGGGCCCTTCAGCCCAACGAGTCCATACTGACCACCGACCCCCAATCACGAACACTATCCTACACACACGAGGGACAATTTTTACACTGTACCAAGCCAATTAACTTACAAACCTGTACATCTTTGGAGTGTGGGAAGAAACCGAAAATCTCCCGGTCCCAGGGGGAATGTACAAACTCTGTACAGACACCACCCATAGTCGGGATCGAACCCGGGTCTCAGGCACTGTAAGCGCTGCAGGGCAGCAACTCTACCGCTGTGCCACCGTACCGCTTGCGCAGTCATGCCCCTGTCTCACTTAGGAAACCTAAACAAAAAACTCTGGAGACTTTGCGCCCCACCCAAGGTTTCCGTGCAGTTCCCAGAGGTTTTTGTCAGTCTCCCTACCTGCTTCCACTACCTGTAACCTCCGACAACTACCTGCAACCTCCAGGAACTGTACGGAAACCTTGGGTGGGGCGCAAAGTCTCCAGAGGTTTCCGTTCAGGTTTCCTAAGTGGGACAGGGGCTTTAAGCTCCGCAAATAGTACAGGTCAGTCCCACGCTAACTGGAGAGTCAAGCCATGTTTTAGCACTAGTTAAAAGAAACCAGCCTTAACACTGTTGCTGTTGGAGCCTAAAGCCCCTGTCCCACTTATGCCCCTGTCCCAATTAGGAAACCTGAACGGAAACCTCTGGAGACTTTGCGCCCACCCAAGGTTTCCGTGCGATTCCCGGAGGTTTGTGTCAGGCTCCCTACCTGCTTCCACTACCTGCAACCTCCGGCAACCACCTGCAACGTCCGGGAACCGCACGGAAACCTTGGGTGGGGCGCCAAGTCTCCAGAGGTTTCCGTTCAGGTTTCCTAAGTGGGACAGGGGCATTACTCATCAGATTCCTTGTAGCTAGGTCCTCTTTCAAGTAATTTCTTCAGGGTTCATCCCATCAGCTTCATAGTCCATGTCTTGTATGCATGCCTCTGATCAAAGCATCCCCCACCCTCAGCTACAAAGGACAGGTCAGTTGCAACTCTGAGCTCTACACGAGACTCTACATGTTCACCCCTTGATATTTAATAACCCAATTTTCTGTCCTGCAACACTCCATTCTCTGTTAGTTAGTTAGTTTAGATTATTGTCACGCATGTGTACCGAGGTATAGTAAAAAGCATTTGTTGCATGCTAACTAGTTAGCGGTAAAACACAACACGTGATTACAATCGAGCCATTCACAGTGTACAGATACATGATTAATGGAATAACGTGAATAACGTTTGGTACAAGATAAAGCCAGTAAAGTCCAATCAAATATTGTCCAATGGTCTCCAATAAGGTAGATGGTAGTTCAGAATGTAGACAAAAATGCTGGAGAAACTCAGCGGGTGAGGCAGCATCTATGGAGCGAAGGAATATTCCTTCGCTCCATAGATGCTGCCTCACTCGCTAAGTTTCTCCAGCATTTTTGTCTACCTTCGATTTTTCCAGCATCTGGTACTTCAGAATTGCTCTTTAGTTGTAGTATGATGGTTAGGGGAAGAAACTGCCCCTAAATCGGGAGGTGTGCGTTTTCACACATCTATACCGTTTGCCCGATGGGAGAGAGGAGAAGAGGGATTGGCTCTGATGTTCTCTTTCATTTATGTTCCAATTACCCTCTATTCTACATCCTAGACCTATTGCCTACCAGCCCCCTCCTGTGTTGTCTCTTTGCTGTCACTTCAACCTCTATTCCTTCCAATCAACAGCAACAATGAACACAGCAAAGGAATGAGAGAAAGTCTCACTGACACAAACCTTGCCCAGCCTTCTTCCTGTCCAGTGCCATTTTAATATGTTTTTCTTGATGTGAAAGAATTTCCAGTGCAAAAACTTATTTTGCGAAGTACCAAGAATTGGGCCACAAGATATGATGACATGGGAGCGAGGAGTTGGATAGTTGGAGGAGTGGGGCGGAAGGGCACAGGAAAGAGAAAAAAGGTGGTATTACTTCAATTGGGGAACTCAATATGCACACGACTGGATTATAAGTTAACCAAGCGGAATATGAGATGCTGTTCCTCCAGTTTACATGTCATATGGCCATTAGTGATAGGAGCAGAATTAGACCGATTGGCCCCTCAGGTCTACTCCGCCATACAATCATGACTATCTATCACTCCCTTCTAACCACATTCTCCTGCCTTCTCTCCATAACCCCTGACACCCGCACAAATCAAGAATCTAGCTATTTCTGCCTCACAAATATCCATTGGCTTGGCCTCCACATTCTTCTGTGGCAAATAATTCCACAGGTTCGCCACCCTCTGACTAAAGAAATTCCTCCTCGTCTCCTTCCTAAAAGAACGTCCTTTAATTCTGAGGCTATGAGCTTTAGACAGGAGATACAGCACGGAAACAGGCCCTTCGGGCCCACCAAGTTCCCACCAACCACCCCGAGCACTATCCTACACACTAGGGACAATTTACAGAAGGCAATTATCCTGCAAACATGTACGTCTTTGCAGATCTGGGACGAAACAACATTTCAAGATATTTCTCTGACAGTCAAGTACTGTAGCAGGCTTAATAAGGCCTTACTGCTGGTTTAGTTTAGTTTCAGTTTAGAGATACAGTGCGGAAACAGGCTCTTCAGTCCACCGTGTCTGCACCGACCAGCGATCCCCGCAAACTAACACTACCCTACACACACTTACAATTTTACCAAGCCAATTAGCCTACAAAAACCCTGTACGTCTTTGGAGTGTGGGAGGAAACGGGAGCATCGGGAGAAAACCCACACAGTCACGGGGAGAATGTACAATCTCCACACAGACAGATCCCGTAGCAAGGATCCAACCTGGATCTCTGGCACTGTAAAGGGCCTGTCCCACTTAGGCGATTTTTCAGCGGACTGCCGGCAACTGTCAAGTTAGCGGCACTCGCCTGAAAAAACGGGAACTGGAACGGCGAGTGTCAGAGTGGAACACACACAAACAAACACATCGCAAAGGCAGGGGCCAGGAAAAGTGGGGGGAGCACTGTCTGAAATTCACACGGTGCAAAGCCAAGGTGATACAGACACACACCATGAAGAACAGGAAGATTAAGACGACTAGCACAGTGAACGATAAGTCCTTTAAAAGGGGGGGGGAGGGGAGGAGGGAGGAGAAGGGGGGGGGGGGGAAGGGGGGAGACACTTTTAAGAAGCCAGACAACTTTTAATGCCAGAGATACACTGCTGTGAAGTTTGGCGGGCATTCAACATTACCGGTCGGTTATCCTTGGTTCTGAAAACTCGTGCTTATGTTTTTTTTCCCCAATGAGCCAATTAAAATGTCCGGTCAGCAAAGGCGATTAACTAAAACTACCTATGACTAACTTGACTACCCATAACTACATGGCAACCCCACTACAACTGCACCTACGACTACAGAATTATCGATTTTCTCCATGGCGACCAATTTTAGGTCGCAGAAAATTTTTCAACATGTTCAAATATTCGAGGCGACCATATCGAGGCCTCGACTAGTTCCCAGAATGCGGGAACTCCTCGCGAGCATGAAGGAGACTCACCAGCAAACATGTGGCGACCATGTGGTGATCATGTGGTGAACGTAAAGTCTCCTGCACTTGCCTAAAATGTTGCCTAAGTGGGGCAGGCCCTTAAGGCATCAACTCTACCGCTGCGCCTCTCGTCCTAAACTCTCCCACAAGTGGAAACATCCTCTCCCCATCCACTCCATCCAAGTCTTTCACTATTTGGTAAGCTTCAATTAGGTCCCCCCTCAACATTCTAAACTCCAGCGAGTAGAAGCCCAG
Source organism: Leucoraja erinaceus (assembly GCF_028641065.1). Taxonomy (NCBI): domain Eukaryota; kingdom Metazoa; phylum Chordata; class Chondrichthyes; order Rajiformes; family Rajidae; genus Leucoraja; species Leucoraja erinaceus. The sequence continues at coordinate 4,430,226 of NC_073377.1, forward strand.
TGCCATCAAGCGCTCGGCCTCACTCTAGCAATTGAGGAGGCCCAGGAAAGAAAGGTCAGTACAGGAATGAGAATGGGAGTTATAATGTTAGCAACTGTGGACAGAGTGTAATGCCCCTGTCCCACGTAGGAAACCTGAACGGAAACCTCTGGAGACTTTGCGCCCCACCCAAGGTTTCCGTGTGATTCCCGGAGGTTTTTGTCAGTCTCCCTATCTGTTTCCACTACCTGCAACCTCCGGCAATCAACCTGCAACCTCCGGGAACTGCACGGAAACCTTGGGTGGGGGGCAAAGTCTCCAGAGGTTTCCGTTCAGGTTTCCTAAGTGGGACAGGGGCATTAGTGTTCAGAGAATAAGTTTCCTTGTCTACCATTAGTGTCATTGATGTAAAGGAGACCTCATCGGGAACACCAAATGCGGTAGATGAGGTTAGGGAAGGTGCATGTGAATCTGGAAGTGTTGCTGGGGTTCCTGGATGGGGGTGAAGGAGGAGGTGTCGGGACAGGTGTTACATCTCCTGCTGTTGCAGGCAGAGTTGCATTGCTAAGGTGGAAATATCAAATACTATTTGTTGTAGCTGTGGAATGGAGATAGGCTGTGCAAGATAAGTGTTGTTTTGCAGTGGTTGTCTGGAATGTGCGGCTGTGTTAAGGGGGAGGGGAGGGGAGTGTAGTGTTGGGAGGGTTACGAGATGGTGGTGGAAGCAGACCCAATAGTGACATTTAAGATGCATATAGATAGGCACATGAATAGGCAAGTAATGGAAGGATATGGATCATTTGCAAGCGAGTGGGATTAGTTTAATTCCTATTCCTGTACTGTTTTGATTCCTGATTAAATGTTTGTATGCATTGTTGTCACCTTCCTCGAGTGAACAATGATCTATTCTACATTTTCCTTCTTCAGTCTATCCCCTGACTCTCAATCAGAAGAAAGGTCTCAACCCGAAATGTCACCCATTCCTTCTATCCAAAGATGCTGCCTGTCCCGCTGAGTTACTCCAGCAATTTGTGTCCATTTTCTGTTATTTTCTATGTTCTGTAAATGACATTAATGAGCCAAATGACTTTTAACAACAATTTAGTGATTCAATGGTTACCGAAACTTGAACCTATAATTTGTTTTGCAGGGGGGCAAACATTCAGAGGGTGGTGAATCTGTGGAACTCATTGCCACAGAAAGCTGTGGAGGCCAAGTCAGTGGATATTTTAAAGTGAGATATAGAGAGACTCTTGATTTGTACAGGTGTCACGGGTTATGGGGAGAAGGCAGGAGCATGGGGTTAGGAGGGAGACATAGATCAGCCATGAATGAATGACGGAGTAGACCTGATGGGCCTTGTGGCCTAATTCTGCTCCTATCACTTGTGACCTTATGAAATCCAAATGTATTTATTTACTTAAAAAGCATTTATGTATTTACTGCAATGGTGGTATTCAAATTCATGTCCCTGGATCACAGCTCCAAAATATTGGCAGCTAGCCTTATAACCTAACTAGTTATTCTGTAATAAATGCAAAAATGATAACTAATATGGAGTGCTTTAATGTAATTATTACATCTAAAATAACTGTTTTCCAACAAGCTTTCAATGCTGATTTTTATGAGGGAATCTCAAGTTTGAAACAAATTTATAATGCCTTCAGCAGTCATGATTTACAATAGCATTTACCACAGCTTATTAAGTCCCATTTTGACTGAAATATTCTATCATTATTGAACCTGATATTTAGTCAAGACATTAATGTGAGTTGCTCTTGGGAATGTATAATGAAGGGCACAGCATCCTTTGTGATGTGCTGATGGATCCTTCATTACACATTCCCTCAGTGTGTAATATGGCCTCCCTCTTTTGCCATCTGGATGCAGAGGAAATGTACACCAGGCAATGTACGGTGGCCATTTGGCCCATTATATTTTTGCTGTGACAGCTCTGCTGTCCTGCTTAATCTCATCATGATTGGTGACGGACGAGCAAGTAGTCACTCTCAGCTGGAAATACAAAGTGTATGAATCATCTTGGCTCAGTTTTAGGCTTTGCTGGGAATTTCCTGTTAGAACCTCAGACCAAACATTGACAAAAGGACTAAATTCCAAAGTTACAGCCTTTATCACCCCCACTATACAGTATTTGCATCTGGAAGCCTAGGTGAAAGTTAACGCTTTGGACATCTAGAAGAGAGCTCTTCGCACACTTGCATCATACCTTTCACCAAAGGGAGGTGGCTTGAAGGTCTGTCATCGCAGCCTTGTAGAAGCTCACAAGAGATCTGCTTCTCTTGGTTTATCTGAATGGTGGCCGATTAGGAAAATGGGAGATGCAACGAGACTGGGTGTCATGGTACACCAGTCATTGAAAGTAGGCTTGCAGGTGCAGCAGGCAGTGAAGAAAGCGAATGGTATGTTAGCTTTCATAGCAAAAGGATTTGAGTATGGAAGCAGGGAGGTTCTACTGCAGTTGTACAGGGTCTTGGTGAGACCATACCTGGAGTATTGCGTACAGTTTTGGTCTCCTAATCTGAGGAAAGGCATTCTTGCCATAGAGGGAGTACAGAGAAGGTTCACCGGACTGATTCCTGGGACGTCAGGACATTCATATGAAGAAAGACTGGATAGACTCGGCGTGTACACGTTAGAATTTAGAAGATTAAGGGGGGATCTTATAGAAACTTACAAAATTCTTAAGGGGTTGGACAGGCTAGATGCAGGAAGATTGTTTCAGATGTGGGGGAAGTCCAGGACAAGGGGTCACAGTTTAAGGATAAGGGGGAAATCTTTTAGGACCGAAATGAGAAAAACATTTTTCACACAGAGAGTGGTGAATCTCTGGAATTCTCTGCCACAGAAGGTAGTTGAGGCCATTTCATTGGCTATATTTAAGAGGGAGTTAGATGTGGCCCTTGTGGCTAAAGGGATCGGGGGTATGGAGAGAAGGCAGGTACAGGATACTGAATTGGATGATCAGCCATGATCATATTGAATGGTGGTGCAGGCCGAAGGGCCGAATGGCCTACTCCTGCACCTATTTTCTATGTTTCTATGTTTCTATGTTTCCTCAATGATCTTCTTCCCATCATCAGCTCATAAGCAGTATGATTGCACCACAACTAATTCCAATTCTGGGGCGGCACAGCTGGTTGAGCTGTTGGCTCTCAATACCAGAGACCCGGGTCCAATCCTCACCTTGGCTAATGTCTGTTTGGAGTTTCATTCATTGGTGCCCCTTGTGGTAACGTGAGTTTCATTCGGGTGCCGCGGTTTCCTCCTGCATCCCAAAGGCGTGCGGGTTTGTAGGTTAATAGGTCTCTAGATTGCCTCTAGTATGTAGGGAGGGTAAGAGAAAATGGGATAACAGAACTAATGGGAACGGGTGATCGATGGTTGGCATGGGCTTGGTAGATCAAAGGGTCTGTTTCCATGCTTTATCTCTAAACTAAACAAAATAACAATCCATGACAAATGAAGCAGTTCATAGCCACATGGAGCAAGATGTGGATAGTATTTATCCATGGACTGATAACTGACAAGTAATATTGTGCAACACAAGTTCCACGCAAGAGAGTGCAACCATCTAATCTTAACATGCCTCTCCTGGGTCCTGGGCAATCAAAATTGTGGATTTCATCATTGACAAGCAACTTAACTTGACCAGCCGCATAAATACTATGGTTACTATAACAGATCAGAGGTCAGATATCCTGTGGTGAATGACTCACCTCTGTGGCACTGAGGTTTTTCCACGATCTACAAAGCTGAAGTCAGCAGTGTAATGTAACAGTCTCAACTCGCTTGTTTTTGTGCTGCTCATATAACATCATTCACGCAGCTCTACAGGTAGTCTTTTACCCATAGTAGGGGAATCGAGGACCAGAGGACATAGGTTCAAGGTGAAGGGGAAAAGATTTAATAGGAATCCGTGGGGTAACTTTTTCACACAGTGTAGCAATGTAACAAAATTTTGAGATTTTAAAAATCCAGTCTGCAATTTATCCCATCAGATAAAGCATAAAAATAAGTTTAATTTGACACCTAATTCACTTTCATATCTCAAGTATTTAAAAAGGTATGGCCATTTTCATACTCGGAAATCAGCATCTTGTTCCCTATTGATTTTCTATGGACATAACAAAAAAGCTGTGATCGTGGACAATCACAAGCCCATAACTTTCTTAAAAATTAAGAGAACTGAATGACATTTTCAGTTATCATAGATTGAAGCATTCTGAAACAAATATAAATCAATCTTACTTGGATGACCTGAAATTAAAGCATATAATTAGTTAGTTACCCAATTGGAGCTAATTTCAAACTTCAATTAATAGATCTAAACATCTATCTATTTCTTAATAAATGATTAACATTTTTAAATAGCCTAAGTGTCCAAATAATATTCACAAATAATTCACCATAAAACATGATTTTTAAGTCTCATTTACATTAATTTATAGGCCAAATGGAAGGAATTTAGTGTTCATTTGCTGTAAATTAAAGTCAATTTAAATCAGATTTCTACTGGGTTCCTGTGAACGCGCTGGTTTAGAACGTTCACATTGCGCTAGATTTGTGCCCCCAAATGCCCAGAAAAATACTGCGGGATATAATAGGCCCAAAATGAGCTACTCGCAACATTAAACTTTGTATAAAGGGATCTTAAGAAGCCCTTTTTAATGTAAAAATAAACAGCCTACCTTCTGTTGTCTGCTGTATGAGACTCTGCCGGTTGCCAGTGGTCAGGGGTGTAGAGGTTAATTTTTAACCTACTATAACAATTATATAAAATATAAATTAAAAAAATAAAAATAGCTAAAGCGACAGAATCTTCCAGCGATTTTCCGTTAATAATTAACTAGGCTGAACATCCTCGATTTGAACCGCCTAGTGAAAAATCGCGTTTTAAACCCGCCCCCCTCTAAACGGCGCCAACATCACGCACACGGGCTGGGACAGATTTTCAGCGACGCTTCAGGTAGGCTTTGCAACATACCTACACAGTGGGTGGTGGGTGTATGGAACAACCTTCCAGAGGAGGTAGTTGAGTCTTAGACTATCCCTTCTTTTAAGAAACAGTTGGACAGGTACATGAATAGAATGGGTTTGGAGGATTATGGACCAAGCGCAGACAGGTGGGACTAGTGTAGCTGGGACATTGTTGGCCGGTGTGTGAGAGTTGAGCCGCAAGGCCTGTTTCCACACTGTATGACTCTATGACTCTATGACTAAATGGCACCTTCGTGTGTCATCCTAAATATTCATTGTGTCAGTGATGTTTGCTGTCTACAAGAAGAGCTGCAAAACTTAACAACCACATAGGTATCCCCTTCCAGACCTACTATATCTACTGCAGAATATGGGCAGCAGGAGCAGTGGTGCACCACCATGCCATTCTGCTTGGAACTTTACCTCCATCTTTTAGGAGGCACCATTTAAGGTTGGCACAGTGACTCAACGGTAGAACTGCTGCTTCATCAGTTTTCTTAACCAATCTTTGTCTTTGTCCATCCATCTCCAGAGATGTTGCCTGACCTGTTGTTCCTCCAGTACTTTGTGCTCTGTGCAAGTTTCCGGCATCAGAATGTGTAGGAAAGAACTGTAATGCTGGTTTAAATCAAAGGTAGACACAAAATACTGGAATAATTCAGTAGCACAGGCAGCATCTCTGGAGAGAAGGAATGGGTGATGGGTGACCCGAAACGTCACCCATTCCTTCTCTCCAGAGATGCTGCCTGTCCCGCTGAATTACTCCAGCATTTTGTGTCTACCTTCCAGCATCTAAAGTTCTTTACATCTATATTTGTCCATCCATGTTGATTAATCAGTATTATTACCTGTAGCTATGGACAGCAAAGGGCGCAGCGGTAGAGTCGGTACCTCAAAACGCCAGAGACCCGGGTTATATACATAGATACATAGACAATAGGTGCAGGATTTGGCCATTTGGCCCTTCGAGCCAGCACCGCCATTCAATGTGATCATGGCTAACCATCCATAATCAGTACTCTGTTCCTGCCCTCTTCCCATATCCTTTGATTCCTCTAGCCCTAAGAGCTCTATCTAACTCTCTTTAAAATGTTGACCTCTGGAGCAGTCAGTGCGGAGTTTGTACGTTATCCCTGTGACTGCGTGGGTTATTTCCAGGTGCTCCGGTTTCCTCCCACACTCCAAAGACGTGCAGGTTTGTAAGTTTATTGGCTTCTGTAAATTGCCCCTTGTGTATAAGGTGCGGAGGTGGGACAACATGGAACTAGTGTACGGTGATCAATGGAATTGGTGGGCCGAAGGGCCTGATTCCATGCTTTATCCCTGAAACGTAAAACGAAACACCTTTCATCTAAATCGCAGAACTTCCCATTGGTAGCTTATATGTGCAAATATATCTTTGAGAACTGTGTGCAGCAAGTTGTATGATTAATATGTCATTGGACCAGTCACTGCCATTGAGCTGAGAGTTGCTAGCTTCAGTAAGGATGTTTTATTGATAACTCTACTTCTGTTATTCGCTTGCAGTGACATAACACCGCCCAACATCATCAGAAAGCCAGCAATAGTTCAAGAAGGCTGTCACACCATCACCTGCTCAAAGCTATTTAGGACTCTACAGTAATTTATGATCTTGCCAGCAACACCCATATCCTGTAAATAATATTAAAAAAATAATTCAGCAGTTTCCCTTGCCAAAATAGCTATGCTTCATGCTGGCATGCTATTTGACAGCGAAGGGCAGTGAAGTATAACCTTTCCGCTGCTGTATCTAGGGGACCTGAGCCTAATGTCCTCATCTTATGTCCTCCTCTGCAGTTTAACTGCTCAGGTCATTAGACTGCAGTTAGGTTCAGGTCCCTGAGATGATCATGTTATTTCTCATACAATATAGCAGTGTCAAGCCAATAAAAGAATTTCAGCTGCCAGCTTTGCCAAAGGAAACAGTTTTATGAGCATGATAAATACGGGCAGGTGCACGCCACTCGTCCATTATGAAACTTCTCCAGCATTCAGTGAGATCTGACCTCTACAGTTCCATCTTCCTGTGTACCTTCACCCTTTGCTTCTCAAGATTCCTTCTAACTCTGTCTTAAAAATGTTTAAAGACTGCTTCAATGTCATGAGGTCATAAGTGATAGGGGCAGAATTAGGCCATTTGGCCCATCAAGTCTACTCCACCATTCAAACATGGCTGACCTATCTCTCCCTCCTAATCCCACTTCCCTGCCTTCTCCCCGTAATCCCTGACACCTTTGAGTTCCTTTGAGGGAGATAGTTCCAAACATTCACAACCATCGGAGACATAAAAGTTCCCATCATCTTGGTCCTATATGGATGACATGTTATTTTAAATCTGTGATGCCTGGTTTCAGAGTTTCCAAAAAGAGAAAAACATCCTCGCTGCTTCCACTGCTGGACAGGGTCCATTTCTGAATCCATTCCTCATTTGTAAAATGGTCTATGCCTTTATTTCTACTACCAAAGAGCATGGTGGCACACTTTGCTACACTGTAATCCATCTGCCACTTCTCTGCCCACTCTCCCAACCTGTCCAAGTCGTTCTGCAGACTCCCTGCTTCTTCATCACTATCTTCCCCTCCACCTATCGTCATATCATCCACAAAGCTGCAAAACCATCAATTCCACTTTCTCCCTGTTATTCTCCACAATCAGTACCCCGTTCCTACCTTCTCCCCATATCCCTTGACCCCGCTATCTTTAAGACCTTGATCTAACTCTCTCTTAAAAGCATCCAGAGAATTGGCCTCCACTGCCTTCTGAGGCAGAGAATTCCACAGATTCACAATTCTCTGGGTGAAAACGTTTTTCCTGAACTCCTTATTCTTAAACTGTGGCCCCTGGTTCTGCATTCCCCCAATATTGGGAACACTTTTCCTGCCTCTAGCATGTCCAGTCCCTTAATAATATTATATGTTTCAATAAGATCCCCTCTGATCCTTCTAATTCACAGTCGCTCCATTCTTTCAACATAACAATCCAGCCATCCCAGGTATTAACCTCGTGAACCTATGCTGCAATAGCAAGAATGTCCTTCCTCAAATTTGGAGATATAAACTGCACACAATACTCCAGGTGTGGTTCCACCAGGGCCCTGTACAACTGCAGAAGGACCTCTTTGCTCCTATATTCAACTCCTCTTGTTCGGAATGCCAACATGCTATTTGCTTTCTTCACTGCCTGTTGCACCTGCATGCTTACTTTCAGTGCCTTATGTACAAGGATACCCAGATATTATTGTAATTCCCCTTTTCCAAACCTGACATAATTCAGATAATAATCTGCTTCTCTGTTCTTGCCACCAAAGTGGATAATCTTATATGTATCCACATTAAACTGCATCTGCCATGCATCTGCCCACTCACCCAACCTGTCCAAGTCACCCTGGATCCTCATAGCATCCTCCTCTCAGTTCACACTGCCACCTAGCATTGTGTCATCTGCAAATTTGCTAATGTTACTTTTAATCTCTTCATCTAAATTATTAATGTATATTGTAAATAGCTGCGGTCCCAGCACCGAGCCTTGCAGCGCCCCACTAGTCACTGCCTGCCATTCTGAAAGGGACCAGTTAATCCCTACTCTATGTTTCCTGTCTGTCAACTAATTTCCTATGCATGTCAGTACCCTACCCCCTATACCATGTGTTCAAATTTTGCCCAGTAATTTCCTATGTGGGTCCTTGTCAAAGTCTTTTGGAAAGCCCAGGTACACTACATCCACTGGGTCTCCCTTGTCCATTTTCCTAGCTACATCCTCAAAAAACATCAGATAATTAGTCAAACATGATTTCCCATTTGTAAATCCATGCTGACTCGGACCAACCCTGCTACTGCTATCCAAATGTGCCGCTATTTTATCTTTTATAATTAACTCCAGCATCTTCCCCACCACCGATGTCAGGCTAACTGGTCTATAATTCCCTGTTTTCTCTCTCCGTCCTTTTTTTAAAAGTGGGATAACATTAGCTGCCCTACAAATCCACAAGAACTGATCCTGAATCTATAGAACATTGGAAAATGAACCATTGTACTCGATACTCCTGTGTCCTCCCATTCAGTAAAGATGTTCCTGGTGGGTTAATTGGCCATTGCATATCACTCCAGTGTAAGCGGGATGCAGGAGAATTTTGTGGAGTCACAGTCGTGGAGTCACACAGCATGGAAACAGGCCATTCAGTTCAACTTATCCATGCTAATTTGCCCATGCCCCATCTACACTAGTCCCACCTGCCTGCATTTGGCTCATATCCCTCTAAAACTGTCCTGTCTATGTACGTGTCCAAAAATATTTTAAATGGACTCGATGGGCACTTTGGAAAATATGCCAACGAGAAAATGAATTAGAAAGTAGAACTGATAGAAATGCTCTGAGAACTAGCATATTGATGGGCCAAATTGCGTCTTTTGATGTCGTAAAAAATATGAGAAATCACATTTGAAAATCAGTTTAGTTAGCTACACGTACATGTGTCAATGATGGAGCAGCACAACTCACCAATGGTCAAGAAGCCTTAATCTATGAAGCATGGAGATTTTTGAATGTGGTAGGGATCTAGACAGATGGATCTAGGAATAACTGTGCATAGTTCCCTGAAGGTGGAATCTCATGTAGATAGGGTGGTAAAGAAAGCTTTTGTTGTGCTGGCCTTTATAAATCAGAGCATTGAGTATAGAAGTTGGGATGTAATGTTAAAATTGTACAAGGCATTGGTGAGGCCAATTCTGGAGTATGGTGTACAATTTTGGTCGCCAAATTATAGGAAGGATGTTAACAAAATAGAGAGAGTACAGAGGAGATTTACTAGAATGTTGCCTGGGTTTCAGCAACTAAGTTACAGAGAAAGGTTGAACAAGTTAGGTCTTTATTCTTTGGAGCACAGAAGGTTAAGGGGGGACTTGATAGAGGTTTTTAAAATGATGAGAGGGATAGACAGAGTTGACGTGGATAAGCTCTTCCCACTGAGAGTAGGGAAGATTCAAACATGAGGACATGACTTGAGAATTAAGGGACAGAAGTTTAGGGGTATCAAGAGGGGAACTTCTTTATTCAGAGAGTGGTAGCTGTGTGGAATGAGCTTCCAGTGGAAGTGGTGGAGGCAGGTTGGATTTTATCATTTAAAATATCCCGTCTATGGACAGGAAAGGAATGGAGGGTTATGGACGGGAAAGGAATGGAGGGTTTTGGTCTGAGTGCAGGTAGATGGGACTAGGGGAGAATAAGTGTTCGGCACGGATTAGAAGGGCCGAGATGGCCTGTTTCCGTGCTATAATTGTTATATGGTTACATGGTTATGGTAGGGGAGAGATAGCTAAAGAAACAAGTAAGGAGCTAGGCTGTTAAAGCCTTTAAGTTCCGTTCAAGAAAGTCGTCTCTCCGCCTTCTTTCAAAGCCACACTTGAACTGGCAGAGGTTATGGGTCAATTACACATTTTTCTTCCCTCCTTTTATGTTGATGGAAGTTCACATTCTTCACCAACAACAAAATTGAGACGGGGAACATGCCTCTTGGGGCATCTCAGGCTCGATCTACCGTTGTGCTATGCATGTTAGATGCAAATAGGATTGATTGATTTTATTGTTCACCTCGGTTTACTGCAGTTTCGATTGTTCTTGCTAATAACTGAAGTGACTTCAGAAGATGTTACAGTCACAATTAAAAAACATACATTCCTTTGTTCGAACTGAATATTTAATTTGTGCCATGGAAGCAAAAGCATTCAGCTGAAAATCGATGCACTGAAGAAAGAGAAAATCTTACCGTGTTTTAGCCTGGTGTTTTTCAGTTAAAAAAAAAACACTGGTTGTGTTCAATTTTTAGCAAAGCATTAAGTGACATTTGTGTCTAAATAGAGCTAACACAAGTGTTTTCTTCTTAAGCTGTTGCTAGGAAATGGGTAGGGGAATGAATTAAAATAGATTTCAGCTGGACAATTTTCTTCCTCTGGAATTTTGAAAATCTGGTACATGGCCAATATAGGTTTTGTGAAAGACCACAAGCTGGCTTGTTCACATGCCCAGCCTCCACCCTCTCACCCACACACAGTCTTTGATTTACGTCCACTGTTACTTCACAATTTACTTTTGAAATTCTGTCTTGTGTCGTTATTTCTGTCTTCCCACCCTGCTTTGTCCGCTCTTCAAATATCTTTCTTCCTACGTTCAGTCATTAAAAGATTTGTTACAGCATTGGCCATACCAGCCAGACAGTTCCCCATGATTTCCTAGATCAAATGTTCATAATTAGGCCTGGTGGCAGTCAGTAGCCAGCCCTGAATCCTTAATCAGACAGAGGTGTGGAGTAGGTATTCTGCTGCTTAACAAAGAAATCCATAACTGGACGTTTTGTGCTGTCAGTAAATCATGCAAGAATCAATTAAATTTATGGCCGACTCACCAACAGTCCGTTGGGTCCCATCTCTGTTTTTATTATTTTAAGTATGCCTTAAATGTATTTTTCAATGTTTCTTGGTCAGTTTATGTGGGGGGAACTTTTGTCCAGTCACTTACCTCGATGGAGATGCGATTTTCTCCGTTTCGCATATCCCCCCCCCCCCCCCCCCGTGCGGTCTAACAACTTGGATGGGTGCCGGCCCGAAGCTTCAAGCTTTCCATCGAGGAGCTGGGGATTCTTTGCCGAGGTTTGACAGAAGAAGAACTACGGTCGCGGGGCCTGTGGACTTTAACACCGTGAAGCCCGCCATCTCTGGGTAGAAGTGGCCGATTCGGGAGCTCCGTGCCGCCGAGTGTTCCAATCCCTCTCGACGCTGGAGTTTTGATCATCCCGATGAGAGGGCATGGACATCGGACCTTTGGCAATGCCAAATTGCGGAGGATTCAATGCCCCAACCACGGTGAACAAAGAGGAAGATGACTGAACATTATTGCCTTCCATCACAGTGAGGAATGTTGATTACACTGTGGTGAATGTTTAAGTTAAATTTTATTTTATGTGTGTGTTGTGTTCTTTTCACTTAGCATGGCTGTGTGGTAATTCAAATTTCACTGTACCTTAGTTGGTTAAGTGACAATAAATGTGAACTTGAACATGAACTTGACGACCTTAAGGTAAAGACATTCATGGAAATGTGGCAAGAAATCTGAATTGTGGAAGTGACAGTTTATTCATCTTAATTAAGCTCTTGGCTATCATGGATTAAACTATCATGGATACTATTTCGCAGTGACACAAGCACAGTGACTTGGAAAAATAAAATAGCACAAGCGTGAACTCTTGTTAGACAATAGACAATAGCTGCAGGAGTAGGCCATTCGGCCCTTCGAGTCAGCACCGCCATTCAATGTGATCATGGCTGATCATCCCCAATCAGTACCCCGTTCCTGACTTCTCCCCATATCCCCTGACTCTGCTATTTTTAAGAGCCCTATCAAGCTCTCTCTTGAAAGCTAGGTATCAATGAACATACCAAAGGACAAAAGGGAATTAGTCTGAAACATCACTCATTCACAAGTTCATAAATTCATGTTGTAGGGACAGAGTTAGGCCATTCGGCCAATCAAGTCTACTCCGCCATTCGATCATGGCTGATCTATTCCTCTCAACCTCATTCTCCTACCTTCTCCCCATGACCCCTGACACCCATACTAATCAAGAATCTATCTATCTCTGCCTTACAATTATCCATTGGCTTCCACAGCATTCTGTGGCAACGAATTCCACAGATTCACTGCCCTCTGACTAAAGAACTAATTATTTAGTTCATTTTCTCCAGAGATGCTGCCTGACCCGTTAAGTTACTCCAGCATTGTGTGTTTATCTTTGGTATGAATCTTCGGTTCCTTTCTATTACAAAAGGAAATTAGTTTGTGTCTTTCAGAAAGGGTAATTAGTAGACTCAGACTATTTGTCTTGTAAAGGACCAGGAAAACTAATGAATTGATCATACTGATTATCCAATGTCATTTCAAGTTTATGCATATCTTTTTCAAAACTACTTAATGTATCCCTGACCCAAAATAGCACCAAAACTATACAAAGGTTGTCCTCTAATAAACTTCTGTTTTGTACCTCTGAATATACATGATCATTCAAACCATAAAGCAAATCTTTATTTGCTATTTCATAACATACCTCAGCAATATATTCCTGATGGCACAAATGAAATCTATTTCACTCAAATAAAAAACATCAGGTGCTGGATATGCTCAATTGGTCTGCCATCAGCTGTAGAAGAAGAAAAACAGTTAATGTTTCAGGTCAGTGAAAGTTCATTAACTCGTTTCACTCAATTGAAAAACATGATCTTAAAAATTAATCGTCCCATCATCCAAAATTCCAAGACAAATTCATACACTCTTGAAAGCAAAACATTGCAGGTGCTGGAAATCTGAAATGATGCTGGAAATACTCGGCAAGTCAGGCAGCATATAGGAAGAGAGGAATAAAGTTACCGTTTCAAGTCAATGACCCTGAATTAGAACCAATTCTAACTCATATGCAAGTCAATACATTCAATTTTGAGACCTTAGCCATGTTTCTCTGGTCAAAGTAAATAAATGTGGATAAAGCACAAGAGGTTGACATATGAAAGAGACCATTTGACCTCATGTCAGTGCAGGTCTTTGCCAGTCATTTAAAACTAATCCAACTTCCCCACTCTTGCACCATAGCTTTTCATAACTCCTAATTATCTTTTAATTGTGCAATGCTGTCTGTCTCAACTGGTATGCGTGACAGAATAATTTTAAATAAACCTCAGTCTTCCTCGTTCTATTTGCCATTGTCACACAAACTCAGCTCCCACATATCTATCACCCCTGAGATTACTCAAGTGACTCATCTGTAGGGTCTTTGTAGTATTAGTGCACTTTCTAAAGTTCGAGTTCAAGTTCACATTTATTGTCGCGTGCACCAATTAACGTACTGTGAAATTTGAGTTACCATGCAGCCATACAATCAAAAAGAACACAATACACAATAGAATTTAACATAAACATCCCCCACAGTGGAAGCAACATTCTTCACTATGATGGAAGGCAATAACAATCTTCCTCCTTTGTTCACCCATAGTCGGGGCTATGAACCCTCCGTAGTCGCCGCAATGTACGGCCCAATGTACTCCCTCTTGTCGGGATGATAGAAACTCCGACGTTGGGACGGATCGGAACACAAACCTCGTGCCTTGGAGTTCCCGAATCGGCCACTTTCTTACCGGAGACCGCGGCTTCACGATGTCAAAGGCTGCAGGCTGGTGGTCAGAACACTTCTTTTGGCGATATCCAGCAAGGGATCCTTGCAGCAATGTCACAAAATTTTGAGATTTTAAAAATCAAGTCTGCAATTTATCCCATCAGATAAAGCATAAAAAGGAGTTTAATTTGACACCAAATTCAATTTCATATCTCAAATATTTAAAAAGTTATGGCCATTTTCATACTCGGAAATTAGCATCTTGTGTCCCCTTGTTTGAATCTTCCCTACCTATTGATTTTCAATGGACATTTTAACTATCAAAAAGCTGTGATCGTGGACCCAGTCTAAAAGCCCATAATCCTTCCTATTTCTTAAAAATTAAAAGAGAACTGAATTAATCTTTTTCAGTTATGGACATAGATCGTGTCAAAAGCATTCTGAAAGAAATATAGTGAAATAATCAAAATAATTACTTGGATGACCTGAAATTAAAGCACATAATTAGTTAGTTACCCAATTGTAGCTAATTTCAAACTTCAATTACTAGATCTAAATATATATCCATTTCTTAATCAATGATTAACATTTTTATATAGCCTAAGTGTCCAAATAATATTCACAAATAATTCACAATAAAACATGATTTATAAGTCTCATTTACAATAATTTATAGGCCAAATGCAAGGAATTTAGTGTTCAATTGCTGTAAATTAAAGTCCATTTAAATCAGCTTTCTAGTGGGATCCTGTGAACGTGCTGGTTTAGAACGTTCACATTGCGCTAGATTTGTGCCTTCAAATGCCCAGAAAAATACTGCGGGATATAATGGGCCCCAAAATTAGCTACTCGCAACTTTAAACTTTGTATAAAGGGATCTTAAGAAGCCCTTTTTAACGTAAAAATAAACAGTCTACCTTCTGTTGTCCCCTGTATGAGATCCGGCCCGTTGCCGGCGGTCGGGGGTTTAGAGGTTAATTTTTAACCTACTATAACAAGTATAGAAAGTCCTTAAAACTAAAAATAGCTCAAGCGAGGGAATCTTCCAGCGATTTTTCGTTAATAATTAACTAGGCTGAAAAACCTCGATTTGAACAGCCTAGGGAAAATCGCGTTTTAAACCCGCCCCCCTCTAAACGGCGCCAAAATCGCGCGCACGGGCTGGGACAGATGTTCAGCGACGCTTCAGGTAGGCTTTGCAACATACCTAGATCCTTGGCTCCACGTTGGAAAGTCCATGCCGTGCCCGTGGCTAGAAGCTACGCGGACCGCGGCTTCACGATGTTATAGTCCGCAGACCGGCGGCCGCAGCACTTCTTCTGGTGATCCCCAGCAAGGGATCGCCCTGCTCCGCGATGTTAAAGTCCGCACAGCACCTGCTGCTGAAGCTCTGGCCCGGTCTCCGACAAAGTCCGCATCAACCCAGCAAAGGGGGTGAAGATGCGACAAAGAGAAAAGTCGCATCTCCGTCGAGGTAAGTGACTGAAAACGGTTTCCCCCTATTTCCCACCACCACCACCCCTCACGCTAAAACATATATTTAGATATACTAAAAAACAAAAAAAGTTGAAAGGACGAACACTTAGCCTGCGAGGCTGCTGCTCGCAGCCTCAACCGATAGACAGACAAAACTGCCGAATCAGTGTCTATTTGTCTTTTATCATGAAACTGTACATTACTGTGCAGAATGTCATAAATACTGCGCAGGAAGTAATTTCATATGCTGGTTTAAACTGATAGACGCAAAAAGTGGAGTAACTCAGCGGGTCAGTCAGCATCTGTCGAGAAAAGGAATAGGTGACCTTTCAGATCGAAAACTTAAGTCTGAAAAAGGTTCTCGACCTGAAATTTCACCTATCCCTTTTCTCCAGAGATGCTGCCTAACCCACTGAGTAACCCCAGCTTTTTGTGTCTAAGTCGTAAATACTGCTTCTGTTTCAGTCATATTTTGTAGTAACATTAAATAAGACTTTCATTTTTCAGCTTTTAACTTAGTTTCAGTTATTCTTATTGTTTGCCAAAATTTATGAATTTTAGTTGTTCAAAATCTTCTGTGAAGTGACATCAATTTTTAGTGTTTTCTATCACCATGGGTACAATATATTGAATACTTTGTGAACATCTGCAAGTGTTGCTATCAAAAATGAACTGCAGTGATTTTATATCAGTCATATCATATTCCTCCCACTATCATTCTCATCATTATAGAGTGTAAGCGGAATATTTATGTCTGCTTTATCAGGTATCTGAAGGCTTCAGCGAGGTTTTGTTTTTACGCAGTGTAGAACATGGAACAGGAACAGGCATTTCGGCCCACAATGTCTCTGACAAACATGATGCCAAGTTAAACTAATACTGTTTGCCTGCAGGTGATTTATATTCCCCTGCCTATCTGAAAGCCTATTAATCTAAGACTTAAACTTAAACTAAGTTGAAAACTTCAACTAAGAGAAGCAAGCTTTTCCCTTTTAAATCAAACAAGAGGACATGACTTCAATTAAGGGACAGAAGTTTAGGGGTAATATAGGGGGAACTTCTTTACCCATGAGCTCCCTTGGAATCATGTTCATTTAAAAATAATTGGATAGGCATGGGCAGGGCCAGTGCAGGCAGGTGGGCCTGCACAATTTGTTCGGCTTTTGAACGTTTCCCTCTTATATGGTTTAAAGCTTTGCAATCCTACCTCAGTCACCCTTGGAATCATTCCAGGCAGCCACTGCAGCCCGCACATCTCTTTTGAACGTTACCCTCTCATGTTAAAGCTTTGCCCTCTAGTCCTTGACATTTCCACACTGGGAAAAATGATCAGACTGTCTGTTCTATCGACAGTATGTCTTTCATAAATGTGGATATATTTCCATCAGGTCTCCCCTCAACCTCCGACTTTTCACAGAAGCATTCTGGTAAACCTTTTCTGCACCCTCTCCAAAGCCTTGCATTCTTCCCGTAATGGAACAATTACATGGTAAGCATGGTAACATGCTTGCAATGCATTGAAACTCATTTTTAATAATTTCTGACAAGTTCTTGCGGTGAAGCTGGTGTACTTCCAGCAGAATTCTTGTTGCAAGGGCTCAGTGCCAAGACAGCTCAACAAAGGGCTCCTTTGGTGGATTCTTCATGGTTCCTGATTAAACCATTGCTGTGATCAGAGGAGAAAGAAAAAGTAATCAAATAACATAAGGAAAAGTGAAGGTGATCATTCATGTGAAGAGAAACATTATAATTTTGGCATCCATTTATGGCCGTCTGCACTTGGCTTGAGAAGGTGGTGAATTTCCTTCTTCTTGAATTGTTGCAGGCTTTATGGTGATACCATGGATTCATGACCTGCATGCGTTTTGGGATTCTGGATTCAAAATCAGTGTTTATTCTCCACAATGAAGGAGAGATGGGCATTAAATATTCGCCCCATCAGCATGTCCAAATCCGGCGAAATAATTTAAGTAAACTCAGACCTAATTCATGTACCTCTGACCACTAGATGCAGCAGCTCAAAATTAAAATTAAAAACCAGCACATGTTGGAAATTTGACACAAAGAAGAGATGTTAAAAACACTCTTCCGGTCAAGCAGCAATTGTAGAAAAAGAATTAGATTAAAATTCCCTCAGGCCTTTCAGGCCGTGGACTTGCTAGCGCCTGCCGGGGGCTCCCACATCAAGACCCGGAGCAGGGCCTTACATCGCCCGGCGTGGCTTCAAATGGCCGCAGACTTGCTAGCGCCCGCCGGGGGCTTTGACTTGGACATCGGGAGCAGAATGGAGAGCAGGGGAGAGACAAGACTTTGCCTTCCATCACAGTGAGGAGGAGATTCACTGTGATGGATGTCTGTGTAAATTGTGTTGGTGTGTGTCGTGGTTCTTTTCTTGTATGGCCGCAGAAACCAAATTTCGTTTGAACCTCATGTGGGGTTCAAATGACAAATCAATGGTATTGTATTGTATTGTATTGTATTGTATTGCATTGATGACACTACAAGACAAAAAAATCAAAACTTCAAACAGCTATTGAGGAATGGGTGTGTGGGGAGGAGAGGAGAAGGGAGGGGGTGTCCCGTAGGTAGTTGTTATTTCAGGGTAACAGATACAGATCTTGCTTTTGGCATTTCACCTGTTGTTTTTCTGTTCAGTTAATTCACAGTTCTTGCAGAGATATTAGTTTTTGTACCTCTGTGAAATACTTATGGAGCTTTTGGTGATGTGAGGGATGAAGACCGCGGGGATCTTAGCTAACATAGGCATTGGTTTTATTCAGTCACAACATATCAGATAAATATATTAGCAAGCGGTGTTTTGCTGGATCTGTGGTAGAATACATCTCTGGAACTCTCTGCCACAGAGGGTAGTTGAGGCCAGTTCATTGGCTATATTTAAGAGGGAGTTAGATGTGGCCCTTGTGGCTAAGGGGATCAGGGGGTATGGAGAGAAGGCAGGTACGGGATACTGAGTTGGATGATCAGCCATGATCATATTGAATGGCGGTGCAGGCTCGAAGGGCCAAATGGCCTACTCCTGCACCTAATGTCTATGTTTCTATGTTTCTAATAGCTGAGGGAATTCCCTCAGGGATTCTACTCTTACCTCTCAATATGGGTGTGGACTATGTAAGCAGCATTTGTGCCACAGTTTCACTTGCCAACCGACACAATCTCCTCCGACCCACCCCAAACAACAACACGCAGGGTAAGGAAGGTGGAAAATTCCAAAAAATAATATTGTTGGGGAAAAAAATATTTTTATTTTTAGTTGCTAACCTAAAATGTAGGTTAGAATATGAGTTTAGAAGGATGAGGGGGTACCTCATTGAAACTTACCTAATAGTGTAAGTCCTGGATGAGGAGAGGATGTTTCCACTAGTAGGAGAGTCTAGGACCAGAAGCCATAGCCTCGATATAAAAGGACGTATCTTTAGAATGGAGACAAGGCAGGAATTTCTTCAGACAGTGGGTGGTGAATTTGTGGAATTCATTGCCACAGACAGCTGTGGAGGCCGTCAATGGATATATTTAAGGTGGAGATTGATAGATTCCTGATTTGTATGGGTGTCCGGGGTTATGGGGAGAAAGCAGGAAAATGGGGTTAGGAGGGAGAGATAAATCAGCCATGGCAGAGTAGACTTGATGGGCCGAATGGCCTAATTCTGCTCCTACAAGTTATTAATTTATGAATATCAGTTGCCGATGGCAATCCATATATTCAGAGCCATTGACTTCTTTGACCAGCAGGCAAAATTAATTTGTCCAACATTATCTATATATCTATATATATTACTAAAAGTCTGTTCTTGACCGGTTTTGGCCATCTGTGCTGCGATTTCCGAGAGAACGCCGCCACCTACCACCATCATTTTTGGTACCTTGCTCAGAGCCCCCCTCCGCCGCATGTGTGCCGAGGATTTTTTCCGTCGATTAAAAATGACAGAGATATTAATGTTTTTACAAAATTCCCCATTCTCTCTGCTGCCCCTGCTGGCGGCAGGGGGGAGGGACTATAAAATCAGGAAGTGGTGTGCCTCACTCACTCTTCAAGATGGAGGAAGGCAGAGAGTCACGTTTCTCTGAGCTGTGAATCACACTGAACACCTGTCTACTCAAATGTAAGTGCCCTTAGTGGTTCTAAAATCCTTGCAGAATGTGTCTATGGCTCTAAAGCTTGCACAAAAAGTGTCTATTGGTTCTAAAGCTTTAAAAAAATGTCTATTGGTTCTAAATCTTGCAAAAAAAGTGTCTATTGGTTCTAAAGCATGCAAAAAGTGTCTCTATTGGTTCTAAAGCTTGCAAAAATATGTAACTGTAAATGCACTTACTTCCTGTTTGCACTGTATATTGATTTTAGATAAAACACTACCACATACGGCTGTTATTTTTGGCCATCTTACTCAGTCCCCCTCCACTGAGCAGGTGCAGAGAATTCTTCCCATCAATGAAAAATTAAAGTGTTATTAGTTTAAAAAAAATGTTGAGTATCTCTCGCCTGTCAATCACTCCATGAAAGTCACACCTTTTCCGGTGGGGGCGTGAGGGGTTATAAAACCCGGAAATGTCGGTGTGGCTCAGTGTCAGCAAGTTGGAGGAGGGAGAGGTCACGACTCGCTGTCTTTAGTGGCTTTGCACCCTACTTCAAATGGTATGAAACTGCACTTGAATTTGGTGGCCTTGCACCCTGCTAGAAGTGGTAAGAAACTGCACTTGAATTTGGTGGCCTTATACCCTGCTTGAAATAGAATTTCAAGGATTAGCCGTGAGCCAACTACCAGCCCACCAGCCGTGAGTGAGTGAGTTGCCAGCACAACAGGCTTGATTGACTGAGACGCCAGCCCAAGAATCCATTTGGAGCACAATTTGCAGACTAGCCCTCTGGAAACCAGTCCCTTCATCCCATAACACCCATACTAGCGCTCCAGAAACCCCCCCCCCCCCCCCAACTGGCCACCAATATTAGAATTGGTGGAGAGGTGGAATATTGCGTTGGATGACCAGCCCTCCTGTGTGATGCTGGGACCCAATGGGTCCCACTTAGACTAGTTCTTAATAAATTTAGGTTCATGACCACGGTGCAAAAGAGTATACCATTTTTTTTTGCAGGACAGCTACATTAGTTTAAATGTCATTTTGCAGGACAGCTACATAAGTTTAAATGTCTCGGGTTCTTTTGCTTGTTGACCTACGTTTTAATTCATAGAGCTGCCCACCTGCTTTTTACAGTAATTTAGTATGATTCATTCCCATGTAAAGTTTGACAAATTGTAGAGAAATATTATTTATTTAAGGTTCTTTAAATATTATTCAGATTTCATATAACATCGCTTTTTAACCTTTCTTGTCAAATCTGAGTGTTTGTAATATGAAGCAAAAAACAAACTCTTGGAGGATTTCAATGGATTTAGTGGTGGCTGAAGCCGGAATGGAATTGTCAGGGTTCAGGGCGAGACCCTGCAGCAATGTTGTATCTTTTAGTTTAGTTTAGTTTGTAGATACAGAGCAAAAACAGGCCCTTCGACCCACTGAGTTCACTCCTCCTGTGATCCCCGTACATTAACACCATCCTACACACACTAGGGACAATTTACATTTCTACCAAGCCAATTACTCTCCAAACATCTATGTCTTTGGAGTGTAGGAGGAAACCAATCTCGGAGAAAACCCACGCTGGTCACAGGGAGACTAAGTACGGACTGATCATGGCTGATCATCCAACTCAGTATCCCATACCTGCCTTCTCTCCATACCCTTTGATCCCCCTAGCCACAAGGGCCACATCTAACTCCCTCTTAAATATAGCCAATGAACTGGCCTCGACTACCCTCTGCGGCAGAGAGTTCCAGAGATTCACCACTCTCTGTGTGAAAAAGGATCTTCTCATCTCGGTTTTAAAGGATTTCCCCCTTATCCTTAAGCTGTGACCCCTTGTCCTGGACTTCCCCAACATCGGGAGCAATCTTCCTGCATCTAGCCTGTCCAACCCCTTAAGAATTTTGTAAGTTTCTATAAGATCCCCTCTCAATCTCCTAAATTCTAGAGAGTATAAACCAAGTATATCCAGTCTTTCTTCATAAGACAGTCCTGACATCCCAGGAATCAATCTGGTGAATCTTCTCTGCACTCCCTCTATGGCAATAATGTCCTTCCTCAGATTTGGAGACCAAAACTGTACGCAATACTCCAGGTGTGGTCTCACCAAGACCCTGTACAACTGCAGTAGAACCTCCCTGCTCCTATACTCAAATCCTTTCGCTATGAAAGCTAACATACCATTCGCTTTTTCACTACCTGCTGCACCTGCATGCCTACTTTCAATGACTGGTGTACCATGACACCCAGGTCTCGCATCTCCCCTTTTCCTATGCCATTTAGATAATAGTCTGCTTTCCTGTTTTTGCCACCAAAATAGATAACCTCACATTTATATCAACATATGACAGTCCCGCCATTCTGGGAATTAACCTTGTAAACCTACGCTGTACTCCCTCAATAGCACAAATGTCCTTCCTCAAGTTTGGAGCGCAAAACTGCACACAATGCAGCGGCAGATTTTCATGTCTTTCAGGTAATTAGCACCCTAGCTGCTAAATGGATGTGAATGGTTGAAGGGGGTGTCTTCGAAACGCATGCGAGCTCACTCAGAGACCTTCAGAACTTCTTCACAGATATGGCCTCAAAACACAGTCTTTTGATGAATAAATGCTTTACTGCTGATAAAAAACAGTAAGATACATTCAAATTTCTTCCGACTCGTTACTACAATCTTCATCGAACTCCAGCTTATTACTTTAGACATTAGAAAGCTTCTTGTGTCTCTGCAACACTGGCATGATCTGGCTTGAGGCCCGCATGGCCCGCATAGTCGAAGTGTTAATCCTCCCCATCGTCTCTCCAAATTAATCTAAAAACTAAACTTCTGCGCAAGCATCTTGGCTCCAACGGGCAGTCTGAAATTTAATGGCACATGCCATCTTACATGACATGCAAAACAGGTCAAATGGCCACTGCACACAATACTCCAGGTGTGGTCTCACTAGGGTCCTGTACAAATGCAGGAGGACCTCTTTGCTCCTATACTCAACTGCTTTTGTTATGAAGGCCACCATGCCATTCGCTTTCTTCACTGCCTGCTGTATCTGCATGCTTACTTTCAGTGACTGATGAACAAGAATCCCCAGATCCCCTATTCCCAACTTGACACCATTGGGATAATAATCTGCCTTCCTGTTTTTGCCATCAAAGTGGATAGTTCACATTTATCCACATTAAACTGCATCTGCCCACTCACCCAACCTGTCCAAGTCACCCTGCATCCTCATAGCATCCTCCTCACAGTTCACACTGCCACCCAGCTTTGTGTCATCTGCAAATTTGCTAATGTTAGTCTTAATCCCTTCATCCAAATCATTAATATATACTGTAAATAGCTGCGGTCCAAGCACCGAGCCTTGCGGTACCCCACTAGTCACTGCCTGCCATTCTAAAAGGGACCACAAAGTTAATTCCTACTCTTTGTGTCCTGTCTGCCAACCAATTCTCCATCCATGTCAGCACCCTACCCCCAATACCATGTGCTCTAATTTTGCCCACTAATCTCTTATGTGGGACCTTATCAAATGCTTTCTGAAAGTCCATGTACACTACATTCACTGGCTCTCCCTTGTCCATTATGCTGGTTACATCCTCAAAAAATGCCAGAAGTTTAGTCAAGCATGATTTCCCCTTCTTAAATCTATGCTGACTTGGACCGATCCTGGAGCTGCTATCCAAGTGCCGCTATTTCATCTTTTATTATTGACTCCAGCATCTTCCCCACCACCGATGTCAGGCTAACTGGTCTATAATTCCCTGTTTTCTCTCTCCCGCCTTTCTTAAAATGTGGGATAACATTAGCTACCCTCCAACCCACAGGAACTGATCCTGAGTCTATAGAACATTGGAAAATGAACACCATTGCATCCACAATTTCTAGAACCACTTCCTTAAGTACCCTGGGATGCAGATCATCAGGCCCTGGGATTTATTAGCCTTCAGTCCCATCAGTCTACCCAACACCATTTCCTGCCTGTGGATTTCCTTCAGTTCCTCCGCCACTCCAGATCCTCTGGCCACTAGTACATCAGGAAGATTGTTTGTGATGGAATTGGGTCGGCATTCCCGTCAGTTCCATTCCCTATTCATTTCCCTGTAACTTATTTTTCCCTCACATCCTCAGGGACTCACCATGATACTATCCTTTAATCTACAGGAACTGATCCTGCATCTATAGAACATTGGAAAATGATCACAATTTCTAGAGCCACTTCCTTAAGTACCCTAGGATGCAGACCATCAGGCCCTAGGGATTTATCAGCCTTCAGTCCCATCAGTCTACCCAACACCATTTCCTGCCTAATATGAATTTCCATCAGTTCCTCCGTAACCCTATATCCTCCGGCCACCAGTACACCTGGGAGATTGTTTGTGAGTTCCCAAGTGAAGATGGATCCAAAGTACGTATTCAACTCATCTGCCATTTCTTTGTTCTCCATAATAAATCCACCCTTTTCAGTCTTCAAGGATCCAACTTTGGCCTTAACTAGTTTTTTTCCTCTTCACATACCTAAAGAAGCTTTTACTATCCTCCTTTATATTCATGGCTAGCTTACCTTCGTACCTCATCTTTCCTCACCGTATTGCCTTTTTAATTATCTTCTGTTGCTCTTTAAAAGTTACCCAATCCTCTAGCTTCCCGCTCATCTTGGATAGTTCTGGTCAAGACCCTCTTTCAGATTGATATTCAGACTGATAGACCAAACATGTCTGAAGAATGTTCGTGACCCGAAAAGTCACCTATCCATGTTTTCCGGGGATGTTACCTAACCGCTGAATTCCTCCAGCACTTTTGGGGCTTTCCTGAGTGTCCATGATTTTGGCTATATAATACAATCATTTAGTAGTCACATGAAAAGAATTGACAGCCCAGAGTCATTTCATAAGTTCAAATTCAAGTGAGTTTATTGGCATGTGTCCCTGTATAGGACAATGAAATTCTTGCTTTGCTTCAGCACACAGAGCATAGTAGGCATTTACTACAAAACCGATAAGTGTGTCCATATACCTGTACCATGATATAAATATATACACACATGACTAAATAAACTGATAAAGTGCAAATAGCAGATAATGGGTTATTAATAATCAGAGTTTTGTCCGAGCCAGGTTTAATAGCCTGATGGTTACACAAAAAAGCTGGAGAAACTCAGCGGGTGCAGCAGCATCTATGGAGCGAAGGAAATAGGCAACGTTTCGGGCCGAAACCCTTCTTCAGACGGATAGCCTGATAGCTGTGGGGAAGTAACTGTTCCTGAACCTGGTTGTTGCAGTCTTCAGGCTCCTGTACCTTCTACCTGAAGGTAGCAGGGAGATGAGTGTGTGGCCAGGATGGTGCGGGTCTTTGATGATACTGCCAGCCTTTTTGAAGCAGCGACTGCGATAAATCCCCTCAATGGAAGGAAGGTCAGAGCCGATGATGGACTGGGCAGTGTTTACTACTTTTTGTAGTCTTTTCCTCTCCATGGCGCTCAAATTGCCGAACCAAGCCACGATGCAACCGGTCAGCATGCTCTCTACTGTGCACCTGTAGAAGTTAGAGAGAGTCTTCCTTGACAATCCGACTCTCCGTAATCTTCTCAGGAAGTAGAGGCACTGATGAGCTTTCTTGATAATTGCATTAGTGTTCTCGGACCAGGAAAGATCTTCAGAGATGTGCACACCCAGGAATTTGAAGCTCTTGACCCTTTCAACCATCGACCCGTTGATATAAATGGGGCTGTGGGGCCCCCTCCTACTCCTTCCAAAGTCCACAATTAGTTCCTTGGTTTTGCTGGTGTTGAGGGCCAAGTTATTGTGCTGGCACCATATGGACAGTTGCTCGATCTCTCTTCTATACTCTGACTCATCCCCATCAGTGATACGCCCCACAACAGTGGTGTCATCAGTGAACTTGATGATGGAGTTCGCACTGTGACTGGCTACACAGTCATGAGCATAGAGTGAGTACAGCAGGGGGCTGAGCACGCAGCCTTGAGGTGCTCCCGTGCTGATTGTTATCGAGGCTGACACATTTCCACCAATACGAACATACGTTCTAGGAACAGAATTAGGCCATCAATTCTACTCCGTCATTCAATAATGGTTGATCTAACTTTCCCTCTCAACCCCATTCTCCTCTCTTCACTCCATAATCTTTGACACCCTAACTAATCAATAATCTGCCAATCTACACCTTAAAATATCCATTGTACACAAAAATGCTGGAGAAACTCAGCGGGTGCAAGAGCATCTATGGAGCGAAGGAAATAGGTAAAGTTTCGGGCCGAAACCCTTCTTCAGACCCTTATATCCATTAACGGCCTCCACAGTGGCCGGCGGCAATGAATTCCACAGTTTCACCACCCTCTGACTAAAGATTTAACGTGTTGTGTCCTGCCTGATCAAGGAAGATCTAACCTAATCCGACTTTCCAGCTCATAGTCAATACCCATTTAGGTGGCAGCAACTTCAAGTGCAAAGCGATATTCAAAATTATCAAGGGTATTTACACGGTGAATGAGGGAAAATTGTCAGCAACTAATGGGCAAAAGAGCCAGTGGGGAGATGAGTGGATTTTTTTTACACAATGCATTGTTGTGATTTGGAGTAATGACAGCAGTCATTTTGTAGAGCTGCAGAGTGCTGAAAGTACTGAATGAATGTGAAAAACACTGTTGAGTAAATGGAATAGATTAATAGGGACCTCAGCATGCAAAGGCAAAGAGCAGTAGGAGTATTCTCAATCGGTATTACAGGCCAATTTAGTTTAATTTTGAGATACTGCGAGGAAGCAGGCCCATTGGCCTACCGAGTCCGTACCGACCAGCCATCCCCGCACCTTAACACAACCCTACACTCACTGGGGACAATTTTACATTTACACCAAGCCAATTAACCTACAAACCTGTGCATCTTTGGAGTGTGAGAGGAAACTGAAGATTTTAGAGAAAACTCACGCAGGTCACGGGGAGAACGTACAAATTCCATACGGACAGCACCCGTAGTCAGGATTAAACCCAGATCTCTGGCACTGTTAACTAGTAGCTCTACTGCTACACCACTGTGCCACCCCTTGGATCCCAAATCAAAATCTTGCCTAATTATGTCCTCCCAAGATGTTACCTGACTCCACCACTTTGTGTTCTTTGCAAGATTCCAGCATCTGCAGCTCCTTGTGTCTCCAATTAGACACCAATTAGAGTTGTTTACAGAAGTTTTGAATATGAAATTGAACAGAACGTCAGAGAATGCAATGAAAGTAATGTATTTGGAACATTGCGGAAAGGTTAATTGATTTCTCAAAGAAAAAGCGTCGAAAAGTGTGGAATGTTTTTTTTTAATTATTACAACTGAATGCAGACTTTCCTTTCTTATTGATGAGAAATAATAGTTTTGCAGTATTAAATCAGAAATATTGAAATAATGAATTAAATGTTCTTGAGGTAATTGGGCTGGATATCTGAAGTGACCCCATGTCACTGGTTTCCAACAGAAAGCTTGGTCTGCTGGGAGGAATATGGTTGGTGTTTTCCATTGCTTACTGTAAAGATCTAAGGTAAATAGCTTCTAGCATGGTGGAGAAGGAGGTGAAATGGCAGCAATTGGTCCTGGGAAGTGGGCAAGCATTGTTCTGAAGTGATGAATAATGGTTTCCTGTGTTCACAGCCAAAGAAAATGGATCCTGGGTTGTGACCCATAAATAATTAATATAAAGATTGTTTCATCCAACAAGTGGTGGTTTTCTGGATTTCACCGCCTGAGCCACATGTAGTAGTACCTGGATGAGTACTTTTGTTTAGCTTAGAGATACAGTGAGGAAACATCCCTTTTGGCCCACGGAGTCCATTCTGACCAACGAACCCCGTGCACCAGCACTAGGCGACACTAGGGACAATTTACAATTTTACCAAAGCTAATTAACCTACAAACCTGTACATCTTTGGGGATGGGATAGTGCTGAAGATGTCCTGGTAGGGTTGCTCCTGGGCCTGGCCAAGCTGGCCATCCGCGGGTCACGGCACTAGGTGGAAGAGGGCTCTGCCCGATCCAGCTGCCTGCCGCTTTCCCAGCGTTATGTCTGCGCCCGGGTGGTACTAGAAAGTGACTACGGGGGATTTCTTGGACCGTTGGGCACTGATGGGGGTTGAATCTGAGGAAAGACATTCTTGCCATAGAGGGAGTGCAGAGAAGGTTCACCAGACTGATTCCTGGGATGGCAGGACTTTCATATGAAGAAAGACTGGATAAACTCACCTTGTACACGCTAGAATTTAGAAGATTGAGAGGGGATCTTATAGAAACTTACAAAATTCTTAAGGGGTTGGACAGGCTAGATGCAGGAAGATTATTCCTGATGTTGGGGAAGTCCAGAACTAGGGGTCACAGTTTAAGGATAAGAGGGAAGTCTTTTAGGACCAAGATGAGAAAATAATTTTTTACACCGAGAGTGGTGAATCTGTGGAATTCTCTGCCACAGAAGGTAGTTGAGGCCAGTTCATTGGCTATACTTAAGAGGGAGTTAGATGTGGCCCTTGTGGCTAATGGGATCAGGGGGTGTGGAGAGAAGGCAGGTATGGGATACTGAGTTGGATGATCAGCCACGATCATATTGAATGGCGGTGCAGGCTCGAAGGGCCGAATGGCCTACTCCTGCACCTAATTTCTATGTTTCTATGAATGTATCCTGGACAAGGATTGTAATATAGTTGTTTAGTCGTCTATTTGTTTTGTCGTACTATGGTGGTGGGTTCTGTTTTGTTTTATTGTGTTGTAAATACTATTTTAATATATAAAAAAAATAATAATAAAAAAAAACCTGTATATCTTTGGAGTGTGAGAGGAAACCGGAGCACCCAGAAGAAACACACGTGGTCACAGGGAGAACAAATAAACTCGATACTGACAGGACCCGTGCTCAGGATCAAACCTGGGTCTCTGACCCTGTAAGGCAGCAGCTCTGCCGCTGTGCCACCATGCAGCCATATCCTACAGGGCTGTGGACAAAAAGCTAGTATGTGGCCTTACACAGAAGCATTTTTGGCTGGCATGGCATAGCGCCTCCTGCTCTGCAAACGTCTATAATTTCAGTATAGATAATTACTATTCCATTACAGTTGCATCATAATTCATTTCTCAATTTAAATAATACTAAGGAGCAGGTAAGATCAATGTCGTGCATAGCCTGCACCAGGTATGTGACATGGGATAATTGTAATGACAATACCGCCGTTTATTATCTCGAGCTATCCTATTTAACATCATGCCCCATACCTCCATCTCTTCCTCGCCCTACAACTCCATAAACTCTATTGAAAGTCAAATCAACATTACCTGTAAAAATGTAGCATTAAAAGCTTTGTGAAGCCTGCAGTGGAAATAGTACAGGCGTATAGTATGTGCTATATGACTGACAGTGAGCCTGAATCTAGATCCTTATCCTCGCTTGTAGATGGTGCTGACAGCTGACTGCCACAGTGGCCATTTTGAGTTCTCGGTTACATTTCACCTTCCTTTCCCATTCCCACACTGTCATCGTCATCGGCCTTCTCCACTGCCAGCATGAGGGCAAATGCAAATTAGAAGAATGATAACTCGTAAGCAACCCAATGGTATGAACATTGAATTTTCCCGCTCAGATAATCCACTCCTGCCATGGTTCTTTCTCTCCCCTTCTGATCACCCAAGTTATTCCAACCCAATCGCCTCCCAGCCACACATCGTCACCCAGTTTTCTTCCTCTCCCCCAAATGGATCCACTTGCCTATCACCTACCTGCTTTGCCGGCTGTGTTTCCTAACTCCTTTCCCAAATGGTACCTTCTGCCCATCACATCTCCCTTGTCTGTTTCCACTTGAATGAATGAATGAATGATTGAATGCATGAATGAATGAATGACTGAATGATACTTATCATTGACCTTCCTTATCAGATTCCAGTATCTGAAGCCACTGGTGTCTCACCATCATTTTCCAACCCCTGTTTTTATCTCCACACCCTCTTATCCCCCACCTGGCTCCATCTGCCTTCTTTTTTTTAAATCTCACATTACCTGCCCCTAGCGATTACCGAGCAGCCACTGTCTCCCAACTCCACCCCTCCGTCTCCCTTACTTGGCTCCATCTGCCCATCATCCCAATCCTCACCTTAGTTCCACCGATTACCTACCTGCCTCTACCTCATTCCTCCCCACCACCGCTTCATATTGGATATCTTCCTCTATACTCTATGTCTGAATTTAGGGTCTTGACCCAAAATGTAAATGATCACATTTTAGCAGAATGATGCCTGGATTAGCAAGTATAATAGGGCAGCTTGGTGGCGTAGCGGTAGAGCTACTGCCTTACAGCTCCAGAGACCCAGCTTTAATCCTGACTATGGGTGCTGGCTGCACAGAGTTTGTACGCTCCCCTTGTGACCTGCGTGGGTTTACTCTGAGAACTTTGGTTTCCTTCCATATTGCAAAGATGTGCAGGTTTGTAGGTTAATTGGCTTGATATGAATGTCCCTAGTGTGTGTAGGGTAGTGTTAGTGTGCGGGGATGACTGGCTGGTGCGGACTCAGTTGGCGGAAGGGCCTGTTTCCGCACTGTATCTCTAAAATAAACAAAAAATTAACTACAGGGGGAGGTTGAACATATTTGTAGTGTTTTCTCCGGAGGTTGCTGGGTGATTTGATAGAAATATATACAATTATGAGAGGCATAGATAGAGTAGACAATTAGAACCCTTTTCCCCAGAATAGAAAAATCAAATACTAGAGGGTACAGCTTAAAGGTGAGAGGGGCAAAGTTAAAGAGAGTCCATGACTCTCTGAAGAAGGGTCTCGACCCAAAACGTCTCCTATTCCATTTCTCCAGAGATGCTGCCTGACCCGCTGAGTTATTCCAGGTTTTTGTGTCTATCAGTTTAAAGGAGATGTGCGGGGCATGTTGTTTTACACAAACGGTGGTGAGAATCTGGAACATGCTGGTACATGGATGGTGGTTGATGCAGATACGATAGTGGCACATAAGAGATTTATAGATTGGCTTATGGATATGCAGGAAATGGAAGGCTGTGGATTGCATGCAAGTGTTTAAGAGCTTGTCTTGGCATCATATTCAGCACATTGTGGACTGAATGGCCTGTTTTTGTGCTGGACATGTTCTATGTCATTCCACCGATGCTGCCTGACCCATCGAGTTCCTCCAGCAGTTTGTTTTTTTTGCACCAGGAAGGGGGAGTATGGGGTCATCCAACTGCAGTCATTATCGAGATGAGAGGGCCAAGAATTTTCAGATTATATTTTGGAACAGGCACAGGTGCTGGCAGATTGGAGCCAAAATTTAAACCTGAGACTCGTGGCTGTACATTGTGCCATGAGTGAAGATATATACGGAGGAGACTTGTGCTTAAGATAACATTGTTTGGCTTTCATGAAACAAGACATTTTTGAGTTTCTAAAGAAGGTGCTGCACGTGCAGATTTTTATGCTTAGATTGCACCTTCTTGTATAAACATTTATTCTGCATTTCCATCCCTCCTCTCTGAAGAAGAATTGTGTGTGTTTTCACCTCCCACTATGCAGTCTATCTGAGACTGGTAACTCACTATGTGGGCGGAATCGTAGGCAGAAAACATGGCTGCTTCCCACTTTGCTGCACAGTGTGTGGGCACATCAACGTGTTGAGCCATGGAGGAATGCCACCATGATAATCTGTAACTCAAACTGGCACAATTCAGAAATCCATAGCATAATCCTCTGGAGTGCTTAAGTGCATGTGAGAGTCAGGTAAAATGTACGTATTTACCAGCCTAGTTAATGGGTTGAGGTAGAAAGGAAATTCAGTGGTAAAGACGAATTATAGTTATGTCATGTACTTTTTGTTCTTAAAGTCAATGCTTTGCGTACTTGTGTGCAGAACCAAATGTGGCAGCTGCCAAGCGATACTGAAATCCTCTTCATATTAAATGGATTCTAAATTGCACGTTATCATGAAGCCTCACTATAATGTTGTGTGACCCTTAACACAAGCTTTCTGTGTTGTTCCCTTCAAAGCAATTAAAAATAGAGCTCTTGCCACCAATGCCATGTGAAAGAGTTTTCAGAAAAAAGAAGACATAATTTGAGTAATTTCATTCATCGACTTTTACCAGAAAAAAATCTTGAAGCAGTTCTCGTTGTAATAAACTATTGAGATTAGAATTTGAATGATTATGTCACAATACATTCACAAGATGTAAACATTTGAAGTACATTTTTAGTATTATGCATGTTTATGTATGAATTAAAAGGAACCAAATTATATTTTTGATTTTTTTTTTTAGAGGTTTTATTGGGAACATTTAATAGAATCAATTTCTTCCTGTTCCCAATTCACTGCCATCTGGCACATAGTGAAGCGAGAAAGATGAGAATTTAGCAGAAGGAGTGAAGTTCCTCGACAGGATTTTAGATTTAAAAACATTTGATTAAAAGCTGAACAAAAACATTCACACCTAGCTGCTCTCCAGCTAAGTATAACCAGAGTTGGCAGCTTTGACTCAGTGAGAGGATCTCACATCTGAGTAAGCAGGTTCATGCTCCACTTCAGTGAGTTGGACATGGAATTAGGTTCAGTGGTGTCAGTTGTGTGGGCACTGCTGGTGTCTCTCAAGGACAAAAGTGGCATCGACTGTGCACTTTTGTAAAGCTGTTATCACTGGAATCTGATAACTGCCAACTCTAAGGACAGAGCAGGTGGACAATCACATGACCCGTGACTGCCAAGCTGAGTGTGGCGATTAACCTTTCGGCATCGGGCTCCTTCCAGTCAGAACACGGAGGTGTAAATGCATTCTATTTCACATTATCTACCCAAAGCACTTGAATCTATGTTGTTAATAGGAACTGAATGTTAGACCATAAGACCAGGAGCAGTATGAGGCCATTCGACTCATCGAGTCTGACATTCGATCATAGCTGATCTAATTTTCCCTTTCAATGCCATCCTCCTGCCTTCTCCCCGTAATCTTTGACCCGCTTACTAATCAAGAACATATCAATCCCTGACATAAAAATATCCAATGACTTGGCCTCCGCAGCCGTCGGTGACAATGAATTCTACAGATTCACCACCCTCTGGCTGAGGAGTGGCTTTTTTACACTTTGGTGGGTGTATGGAACATACTGCCAGAGGAGATAGTTGAGGCAGGGACTATCCCAACGTTTTTAAGAAACAGTTAGACAGGTGCGTGGATAGGACAGATTTGGAGGGTTATGGGCCGCATGCAGGCAGGCGGGACTAGTGTAGTTGGGATATGTGTGGGCAAGTTGGGCCGAAGGGCCTGATTCCACGCTGTTTCACTCTATGACTGTATCTGGGCGATATGGGAAAATATGACCCAGCCAAATGCACACATTACACAGGCCATGATCAAGGGAGATGTCTATTTAAAGAGAAACAATTATTTTTCATTCTCTTTTGTGAAGGAGCACCACACAGTGAACATGAGGGTTAGTTAGAACTGGAGACTTCCGATAGTGAGGGATATCATATGCTGGAAATGAATGGGATTCCATGCCCTCAATGCTGAAATGGCAAGAGCTCTATTTTTCATTGGTTTGTAGGTAACAACACAGAGAAATATTGTGAAGGGTCACACAAAATTAGCGTGAAGCTTCTATTTGGGAAGATATGATCCAGCTAAATGAACGTGCATAATGCATCATGCAGGTCAATGTCAGTTAATGTACAATCATCAGCCCTTCATTCTGCTGATGCTTACTTTATATACTGTGGCACACCAATAGCTTGACATTTGGATGATAAGCTGTTGATGTTGGTTATGTCCTCTGCTCCACTGTGGTGGTGGGCCTGATCTCAGACAACAACGAGAAGGCCTACCGGGAGGAGGTGGCTGATCTGGCACTCTGGTGTCAGGACAACAGCCTCCTCTTGAACATCAAAAAAACGAAGGAGCTGATCATGGACTTTAGGAGAGCACATCATCTGAGGACGTACACTCCATTGAGGATAAGTGGGGATCCTGTGGATAGGGTGAACTGTTTTAAATATCTGGGAGTCCACATCTCCGAGGATATGACATGGGCATCACACGCCTCAGCACTCGTGAGTAAGGGAAGGCAGTGCCTTTACCACCTCAGGCAATTGAGGAAATTCAGAGTGTCTCCGAGGATCCTTCAGTGCTTCTATGCAGCGGCGGTGGAAAGCATCTTGTCCGGGAACATTACCATCTGGTTTGGGAATTGCTCTGCCAAGGACAAGAAGGCTCTGCAGAGAGTAGTGCATTCGGCCGAACGCACTATGGGAACTTCACTTGCCCCCCTGCAGGAACTATACATCAGGAGATGCAACTCCAGAGCCAACAATGTCATGAGAGACGCCTTTCTGTTGGTTGGTTAGTGTAGTAAGACCTGAGTGATCTCCTGGACAAGTGTCGATCGCCTGGATTGGGGTCGGAGAGGAATTTCCCGGATTTTTTTCCCGAATTGGACCTGTTTTTTGCCTCCCCCAGGCAAACGGTTCTTGGGGTTGCCATGGGTGAGAACAGAGAGGGGGAGGGTCGTGTCTTGTGTTCTTCCCAGAGTCCATTGTGGGACTGTTTAACGCCTATCTCACCAGGGACTAACTCTTTACTGAAACGTTCCAGCTGCTTTTCCTTCCATTATTTACTTATGTAAAGGTATATGTATGTTATGATTATGTTTATAGTTTGTTTGGTTGTTTGGTTCTTTGTTTTTTTGCACAAATGTCCGCGAGCATTGCCACTTTCATTTCACTGCAGATCTCGTATGTGTATGTGACAAATAAACCTAACGACTTGACTTGACTTGACTTGACTTGCTCACAGGATCCTCACACAGGAAACAGCATGTGTGTATGCAGGGCAGGTGTTTTACATGGAGCGTTACAGAGTCATACAGCATGGAAACAGGCCCTTCGCCCCAACTTGTCCAAGACGCCCCATCTAATCAAGTCCCATCTCGAGTGTCAAGAGTGTTTAATTGAAAATAGAACAACTAAATTCTTACAGCAACGTACCTATGTTTGGCCCATATCTCTCTCAACTAAGAAAGTGGTGGGTGCCTGGAAAGTGCTGCTCAAACACTTGGTGATAAAAACAGACAGTATTTAAGAGGATTCTGGATAGGTATGTGGATATGCAGGGAATGGAAGGACGTGGATCCCCACCCAAGGTTTCCGTGCGGTTCCCGGAGGTTTGAGGTGGATGCAGGTAGTGGAAGCAGGTAGGGAGACTGGCAAAAAACCTCCAGGAACCGCACGGAAACCTTGGGTGGGGCGCAAAGTCTCCAGAGGTTTCCGTTCAGGTCTCCTAAGTGGGACAGGGGCATAACCTGGTATCATGTTCGGCACAGACATCGTGGGCTGAAGGGCCTTTTCCTGAGTTCAAAGTAGGAACTTCCATTTAACAGGACCATTCACGCTATCCAAATAATTGATTTGTTGCTCTGACACTAACAAATACATCGCCCGTCATAGAGTTTAAGGCTTGAAAGTACCAGAAGCCAAAAGGGAGTTCAGAATAACATGAGGCAACTCCAGCAAGGCTGGGGCAGGGAGGTCATTGCTGATCTGTATGGAAGAACATTGTTCCTGTGTCGGTGCACATGACTATTAAACACTCTTGACTCTTGTTTTTAAAACTATTACTATATTTAAATGAAATACTGCAGACCTGCAGGGCCGGTGAGCTAAAATAAATCTGGGAACTATGGTCTCTGGTGTTGATCATATGACAGAAGTTACAGCCCTCCTTTGGGGAAGGAAGAAATATTCCATCCATGCTTATTGTGAGAGAGAGGATGTAAGGGCGAGGCTGTGGCAGGGTAGAAATGAACATGGGCCAACTTTGAAAGAATAACGAGGAAAGCACGCTCATGATCAGAATGTGATAGAGAACACTGTGCCCATAATCAGAATGGGATTAACAATGACGACACTTGTCCACGTGAACCAGGGCACCAGATGTCAATCAGAATCGTGGAGATAAGGAGAGCGTGGACAAGGGGTGACTGTAGGAAGATGAGGAAGGCCAACATAGTTTGGGAGGGAAAGGAAATGACAGAGAAATTACCACAGAAGAGGGAAGAGTTCACAGAAGTAATGATTGGAGGAAGGGAGGAGATATGGGTATTGTGATTAGTGTAGGTCATGAGAGAGGATGGAGAGATTGCAGTAGGTATGGAGGGAGAGAAGACTGACCCAGTGACTGTAATTGAAGGGGTGGCGAGCGATTGGAAAAGAGTGAATCAGAGAGAACACGGCAATAATTGGGTCTGATAGAAATAGAAAAATAAAGCAGTGGGATTGTGATCCGGTTCGGAGCGGAAGAGGATATAGGGGCTGCATTCAGACGAGTAGGGAAGGAGGATTTTGAAGTTGCTACAATGCTTTCATTTATTCAATATAGCTGAGAGGCTTTCTCATTTGACATGTGAATTTAACAGATTTTTTTTCATTGTCATGGGTTTTGATCCATAGGGAAATTATATTTCCATTTGGCAGGAGATTTAAGTGGATTCAAGGATACAATTTTAATATTGTAAATAAATGCAGATTGGATTTCTCTACTGGAGAATTCTTGGTACGCTTTATTATTCAGTTAAGGCCTCCCAACAAGACTGGCATTTAGTGTTCATGTCTATCTGGCATTAAAAGCTATGGAATACTTTGCTATGTCTTTTACTTTAGAGTCACAGTCATAGAGTCATACAGAACGGAAATGGTCATTTGGCCCAACTTGTCCATGCTGATCAAAATTACCACATCTAACTTAGTTCCATTTGGACCATAACCCTCTAAATATTTCTTATCCATGTAACTGCCCAATTGTTTTTTAAAAGCTGTTATAATATCTGGCAAAACTACTTTCTTTGGCAGCAGGTGGCGCCACAAGGGCTGCCTCGCCAACAGTCTGTCTCTTCCTTTTCCTTCTTTATAGTTGTTTAGTATGTGTTAAATGTTTCTTTTAGTGTCCTTTAGCTTGTTTTTATGTGAGGGGTGAGGGGGGGGGGAGGCGGGGGTTAGGGGAAACTTTTTTGAATCTCTTACCTTCACGGAGATGCAACCGTTTTCCGTATCGTATCTCTGTCCGCGTTGTGGCCTAATATCGTGGTGTTCATGCCTTCACAGTGATGTGATGGACGTGGGGTCTGGACCAATCGCTGACAACTCCCGCCCCCTGGCAACGTATTTGTCCGTTATTGGACATTTCTGTTGAGCGGCAGTCGGTCCTTTGGCCTGTAGGCGACGCCGCCTTTCGGGTAGGTGGCGCTTTGACAGAGGCCATTCGGTAAGTTTGCTTTTACGCGACGCAGCTTTTCGGTTCGTTGGCTTTTAGGCGTCCCGCCCTTTCGGTTAGTTTACTTTTAGGCATCCCATTATTTCGGTTTGTAGGCGTTTCGTCTTCAGACTTTCGTTTTTTTGCCGTTTTGGCCTAGTTTCCATTTGGTTCTTTGGCTTCGACTTCTTTGCTTCAGCCACTCGTCCGTCGGAGCCACGTCCTCACATGGATGGTTCGACTGCCCCGACCGCGGGAGAATAAAGAGGAAGAAGATTAGACTTTATTGCTTTCCATCACAGTGAGGAATGCGGGGAATCCGCTGTGGTAGATGTTTATGTTAGCTTTTATGTAGTTGTGTGTCTTGTTGCCTTCTTTAGTATGACTGTATGGTAATCGAGTTTCACTGTACCGTAATTGGTATACATGACAATAAATGGACCTGTGAACCTTTGAACCTTTCATTCAATATGCCCACCACCCTCTGTGTGAAATAGTTGCCCCTCAGTTTCTTATTCATTCTTGCCCCTTTCACCTTAAACCTACAGGATGTCCTCTGGTCTTGATGTACCCAGGTAAAAGACTTGTGTATTCACCCTATCAATTCCCCTCATCATTTTATACACCTCTATGAGATCACCCCTCAGCCTCCAGCGCTCCAACTAATAAAGTCCTCGCCTGCCTAATCTTTCCCTTTAGCTCAGGCCCTCGAGTTCTGGCAACATTCTCGTAAATATCTGGATTATTTTCAGCTTAATAACCTTCTTCCCATGACCAAAGGCTGACCAAAACTGCACACTGTTTTCCAAATGTGGCCTCACCATCGTCTTGTATGACTGCTTGTACAACTGTTCAGGAGACAATTGCTCTTAAGGGAAATCTGTGAAGCACAGTGTGCTGCAGTAATGGAGAAAGGGCAGTTTTGGTTTATTTAAACAAACAACTTGCCAAGGCACAACAGCATGCTGGCATAATCTGCCTTGCATGAGTAAATTATACCGTGGATCTGGCCTGACTTTATCAAAACACCCAATTTTCACTATGAAATTTAAATTAAACTTCTAAAAACGTATTATAATCTCATCCAACATCTATCATGCTCATGTCCCTATAGTTGTATTTCCTGATACATTGAGTTTGTTTGTTTCATGTAATATAGTATTAGAAAATACATTTGTATGTGTGCACATATTTTGTCATCTAGCCATAACAAATAGATTTAGACACAATGTAGACACAAATAATTCATTTGAATTACCCGGATCATACATTTATGGAAGTCTACAACACAACCTCATAACATGTGTTTAAGAAGGAACTGCAGATGCTGGAAAATTGAAGGTACACAAAAATGCTGGAGAAACTCAGCAGGTGCAGCAGCATCAATGGAGCGAAGGAAATAGGCAACATTTCAGGCCGAAAAGTTGCCTATTTCCTTCGCTCCATAGATGCTGCTGCACCCGCTGAGTTTCTCCAGCATTTTTGTGTACCCTCATAAGTTTTCATAGTTGGCTCTTATAAACATTGTCACACATAGTTCCAGGCACCAGTCACTGGCTTTTGGTTACTTCTTGCTCATGTAAACTACCGTAGCTTTTTATTGATAACTTTTGAACATGTTGTTTATTGATCAACAAACGAAGCTCAGTGCCTATCGGTTTTCTCATAAATTATTACTAAACACTAATCCCTGTACATAATCCCTATACTCTTGTGTCCTGAACACTTATTGTACTCTACTTTACATTATCTAACTAAAGGACTTGAATCTCTGTTGTTATGGGAAAATGAATGATCCTGGGGCGGTACATATGGCGCAGTGGTAGAGCCATTGCCTTCTGGTGCCAGAGACCCGGGTTTGATCCTGACAACGGGTGCTGTCTGTATGGAGTGTGTACATTTTCCCCTGCATGGGTTTTCTCCGTGCACTTCGGTTTCCACACACACTCCAAAGACGTACAAGATTGTAGGTGAATTGGCTTCGGTAAAATTGTAAATTGTCCCTCGTGTGTGTGGGATTGTGATAGTGTGTGGGGATCGCTGGTTACCGTGGACTATTTGCATTGTATCTCTAAACTAAAACCAATATTATATATTTTTCTGCACTTTATTTTGTCAATTTCAGGTTTACACTTGTGTTTAAGAAGGAACTGCAGATGTTGGCATAAACCAAAGATAGACAAGCAAAGCTGGAGTAACTCAGCTCAGCGGGACAGGCAGCATAGAAACATAGAAATATAGAAAATAGGTGCAGGAGGAGGCCATTTGGCCTTTCGACTCATCTCATTTGGCTCATCTTTGGGCAGAAGGAATGGGTGACGTTTTGAGTCTGAAGAAGGGTCTCGACCCGAAAAGTCATCCATTCCTTCTCTCCAGAGATGCTGCCTGTCCCGCTGAGTCACTCCAGCTTTTTGTGTCTATCTTCGGGTTACACTTGTGTTTATTGTACAGTAATAAATTTGCTTCAAACTACCATTTTAGTTCTAACGCATGTTGGGACATTGTGTGGTTATGAATGATACTGTATCAATGTCAATTCTATCAATCTTACCGAGCGCATCAATGCCTTTGGGCAGTCCAGACTTCTGTACCTTCAAGCTGTCCAATTCTTAATAACTCAGGGCAGGCTTTGCAGTACTTTAAGACAGAGCAGACTTGCTACTTTTGACAATGATAGTCATGATTTAATTCCCTTCAGTTTCTCTCATGCAATATAGTACATTCTGTCCTTGTCAATCTTTTTAACTTCACAGTTTGTTGGTTGTATTTGGCGAAGGAAGCGATGAACAATGTTAAAAAATGGTGACATATCCACCATGAAGTAGAGTAAGTGCATTCTGTTTATGCTTCATAGTCAGGAGGAAGACATTTTGGCTTTTTTAATTGGTTGAGCCCAAATGAAGCTGGTTGGAAGTTAAGAGAAACCTGGAGCCAGTAAATTCTTGACTTGTGTCACATTATTTTGATGCAGGAGCCTCTCGCTTCAATAAAATAAAATGAATATGTAATGGAGATATGCAATGAAAGAGACTATTATTTGCAAATTGACCATTTGGGAAATTTGAGCCATTTGGGACAACTTCAAACTCGCTCTGCCATCGGCAGATTGATGATTTTGGAAAGGAATTTCCTTAACATGCCAAATCTATTTTAATTACGTTGCACAAATACCTAATTTCTACTATATTTTGTGACCATGGAAGGATTAAACTCAATGGTTTGTTGGGACACAATCATGCATGATTGTAGAGTCAATACCCAACAATTTGAAGTATTGTGCACAGTTTTGGTCACCCAACTATAGGAAGGATATCATTAAACGGGAAAGAGGAGATTTACAAGGATGTTGCTGGATCTGAAAGGTTTGAGTAATAACAAGAGGCTGGATAGGCTGCTTCTTTTTCCCTGGAGTGTACGAGGCTGAGAAGTGACCTTATTCAGGTTTATAAAATCATGAGGGGCATAGATAATGTGAGCAGCTTACAATTCTTTTCCCAAGATAAGGAAGTCTAAAACTGGAGGGCATAGGTTTAAGGTGAGGAGGGAAAAGACATAAAAAGGACATGAAGGCAACATTTTCAGACAGTGGATATATAGAATGAGTCGCGAGATAAAATGGTAAACGCCGTTCCAAATACACCATTTAAAAGACATATGAATCGCTACTTAGATGGAAAAGGATTGGAATAAAAGGATGTACCTTTAGAAATGAGATGAGGAAGAATGTATTGAGTCAGAGAGTTGTTTATCTGTGGAATTCATTGCCACAAATGGCTGTGGAGGCCAAGCCATTGGGTAATTTTAAAGTGAAGATTGTCAGATTCTTGACTAGTAAGGGTGTCAAAGGTTATGGGGATGGGGTTTGAGAGGAAGAGATAGATTTGCCATGATTGAAGGGTGGAGTAGACTCGATGGGCTGAATGGCCTATTTCTGCTCATAAGACTTATGATCTTATGAACTTACAGAGGGATGTATACCAGGTGCAGGCAAATGGGACAAGCTTGCTCTGCATGGACAAAAGTTAGGCGAAAGGGCCTGTTTCCATGCTGTTTACGTAGTACCTGTACCTGTATTTTTTATAAAGTGGAGGTAACTTTGGATGGTAAAGTGGAGGCAACATTGTCTAAACAATATTCTTGGAAATCAACTATTATCTAATGAAATGTCAGACATTCAGAGGGCCGTGTGGCCAACTAATTCTTAACATTTCTGCTTTGTTTAGCAGGTTAATTGAGCTTTAATAGTGGCTGGAATGTTTAGTTGTCTGGAAGGCATAAAAACCACTACACCATATCTGTCCGGATTAACCAGCATTTTACTCACAAAGGCCAATTAAATGGAATTGCTCGCACCTGATCACCATTTTGATGCATGGTTATACATTTTTATCAGTGATAAACAAAAGAGAAAAACCTCTAATTAGAGGTGGCATCACACACTGTAACACGTAAGATGTACTGTTAAGATAAAGAATGACCCTGCACCCAATACAGGTCGTAAACATCAGTATGTGTATGAAGGAACTGCAGACGCTGGTTTACACCAAAGATAGACACAAAAATGCTGGAGTAACTCAGCGGGTCAGGCAGCATCTCTGGAGTGAAGAACGGATCAAGACATTTCTTCAGTAAAAATCAGTATAGATATACATGTGTATTTAGTTTATATTCCATCATCTATTCAAATCCTTGGATATATTTGCAAATTTCTGTTCTCTTCATTAAAGAGTATTAACAACATTATCTGACATTATGTCCCCTTTAAATAAAAGCTGCAGATTTAATTTGGCTTGAGTCATGGATATTTCACTTTGCTGGGTAACACTTTTATTGAAGTGTACAATAGTGTGACAGTCTCGACATTTAAGTCTTCCTCCTCTGGCTGCAGTCTAGCAGGAAATATATGGTTTGTATAAATAGATTTGGAATGACACGGACCAGTTACCTTTGGGACTTAGGAGGCAGAGAGTGAGAGGCAAAGCTGACCATCATTCTGGTTTGTAGTTAAATAAAAAAAAATACCTGCCTGGAGATCTGGACTAACTGGAAATAGTGTTTACTGTGCACAGCGAGAGGCAGTGCTGGCAGTACGGGCTTTGGATGCAGCTGCCTTCCTCCAAGATGCAACTAAGCCACAATAGCTTTCAGAAAAAAACTCAGATGTCAACATTTTTAGCACTTGCAGTTTGTTTACATAGAAAATTTCATTGGACTGTTCAGGCTCTCGGTAATATGTTCACTAAATAAACAACCATTGTTATTTTTGTTTAAGGAATATTAATATTTGCAATATTTTCTGGTCCCATTCAGTGGCATATATTACCAAAAGGAAACAGTTGCCATTTGCCTGACTAATCGGGACACGGTGACAAACATGGAATTTAATTTCTTAAAATAACGTTAACACTGTTAAAGTATGATAAGATATTAGCAAAGGAACTAGAGATGACATGAAAAATAATATTTAAAAACCTCTTATACAGTCCTTTCGGTCAAAAAAAACTTAATTCAGTGGTGAGAGCTGAATAACATTTTTAAATGATTGACCAGGGGTATATAGGGTGTTTAAACAGTATAAACACCGTCGCATACAGTGACACAGTGGCACAGTTGGTAGGTCTGCTGCCTCACAGTGCCAGAGACTGTGTTCAATCCTCACCTGGTGTGCAGTTCGTGTGGATTCTGCACGTTCTCGCTGTGACCGTGTGGGTTTCCTCTGGATGTTCTGGTTTCCCCCACATCCCAGAGACATACGGGTTTGAAGGCTCATTGACCTTGATAAATTGTGCCTAGTTTGTAAGGAGCGGAAGAGGAAGTGGATAACATGGAATTAGCGTGTGAACAGGAGCTGGATGGTCAGAGTCGACTCAGTGGGCCAAAGGGCCTTTTACTATTTTGTATTTCTAAACTGAACTAATATCCATGCTATGTATCTTGTATAAATTAATGAACCTCTTTCTAATTATATAAAATATATTGTTGGAAGGATGAACGTACAAACTCTGAACAAATAGCACCCGTAGCCAGGATCGAACCTGGGTCTCTGGTGCTTTAAGGCGGCAACTCCACCACTGCACCCCTGTGCTGCCCTCAATACAAATACAAATATGTTATATTTCAAATTTGACTGTTAACATCAATCTTTTCTCTGCAGAGATGTTTCCCGTAATATACAGTAGATAGATTAGATAAGGATCAAGAGTCTTTTTCAGCCTTTGTAGAATTTAAACAAACTCAATCTAGAGAGAAGTTTATGTTCCTGTTTCATCTGTAGACTTTCATATTCTTCAAGTATTTGTCCTTTAATCTACTATAGTTTGCCAGATCTAACAGAGCATTTCACATTTCAACATCTCTTTGTATTGATTCTTCTTTTTACTTTCTCCTTTTATCGCAAAACATTGGTTTGGGATTGGGGGATAAATTTCCATATGGATTTCGTGCTCATCCAATCTGAGCTTGATGTTTTTTCAGGTATTCCACCAAAACTTCCAGTGGAGTTGGAGAATCCTCCATCGTTATGAGGGTCGATATAGTTAATTTTCCTTGGAACCATTAACTCGTGTGGCAATGCCACTTGCTGTAGCTCTTAGGCAATTGAATGCAGAAAATCAATTTATTAAGGTGGCTTAGAGTCATACAGCATGTAAACAGGCCTTCGGCTCAATTTGCCCATGCTGACAAAATGCCCCCATCTGCGTTCGCCCCATCTACCTGCGTTTGGCCCATATGCCTCTAAACCTTTCCGATCCATGTGCTTGCCTAAATGTATTTTAAATGTTGTTATAGCACCTGCCTCATTTGTCTCCTCTAGCAGCTCGTTCCATATGCCCAGCAACCTCTGTGTGAAAAAGTTGCCCCTCAGGTTCCTATTATCTACAATTTCTATTTGACCAGATCGCAGTGAAATAAAATGTTCGCCTCTGGCGATAGTGATAATTACTTCAGAAAATTACCGGCCCTGCTTTTAAATATATGTTTAACTTTTTTTCTTTCAGACTGGCAGGAAAGAGAAAGGAGACCCCCTCAATGCTGCCATTGAGAAGATGACAAAGAAAACACGTGATCTGCGTCGGCAGGTAGAGTGCTGGTCTCTCCATCTTTGATGTGGAATGTCTCTTGATACCTGAGTAACTGTGCTTTGACGGCTGATATTTATATACAATTAGGATAACAACTGGTTCTTTTCAAGCGTCAGTCATGGAGGGAACTGTTGTGACAATGGCTCCATCCACTTTCTCATTCTGTTAGAGATGGTCTTTGTTTTAATGCTGAACGTCTGTGTAAGGCCTTGAAATGGCTTCAAACTGTTCTGCTCTGCGTTTA
Organism: Leucoraja erinaceus; assembly: GCF_028641065.1. NCBI lineage: Eukaryota > Metazoa > Chordata > Chondrichthyes > Rajiformes > Rajidae > Leucoraja > Leucoraja erinaceus. The sequence continues at coordinate 4,474,539 of NC_073377.1, forward strand.
TATTCCAAAGAGGTTCGACAGTTCAAATTACCTGGGTTTGGTATCCCGATTGTAACACTGTGGTTTAGCCTCGGTGACCTGTGTGTAAACTAACAGATTAATGCCTTCGCTGAAGCAAACTCTTCCTGCTTTGACACTAATTGGGACCAGGCTGTATACTCACTCACTGAGGTCATCTGGATGAACAGCCAAGGGAATTGGAAAAAAAAAAAGCCACAATGATGTGGGGAACATCTCATGGATGGATTGAACAGTGGAAGGTTTTCTAACCTGAGAATTCTTGACCCAGTTGGGGAAATAATTATTCCATAGCTCTCTCACCTCCACAGGAACTTTTCTTTTTTAATAATGGAAGTGCACTTACAGAAATATCTTAAACTAGTTAGCAGACAGAAATGGTCCACAAAATGGTTCAACTCTGTTATTGTGTCTGCTACAGTTTGGAATACATTGGAATATTTAATGATGCTCCAATTTCTGTTCCTTCTGATACTTTTACTGCAGATGCTTTCCTTATCATTCATCTTCCAAAAAGAGGCCTTTTCACCCATCAAGTCCATGGCAGCTCTCCAGAGCATTCCCTTTAGTCCTATTGCCCCCAACTAATTACTCTGTAACCTATTTCTTCTTACATGCAGATTTCTCCACCCCTATTCTCCGTTCTACATTAGGGATGATTTACAGCAACTATAGTAATTGACGTACCAATCACAAGGTCTTTGTCATCTATTGTCACGTCTCTTTTGATCTTGATAAGCTCACGTCTTGCTTTTGATGGCAAATTCACCCATTTAACTGGTGTTATATTGTCAGCAAACATTAACATCGGCAGTTTATTATGAACTACCTTTAGAATCATAGAGCTGCACAGTACATCCTTGCAGACAAACTGCCTGACCAATCCAGTTCCACTTGCCTGCGTAAGAAGGAACTGCAAATGCAGGTTTACACCGACGGAAATGCTGAATTAATATGGTAGATCAGGCAATATATCCAGAGAAAAGGAATAGGTGACGTTTTGGGTCGAGACCCTTCATCAGACCTGATGAAACGTCACCAATTCCTTTTCTCCGGAGATGCTGCCTGATCCACTGAGTTATTCCAGCAATTTGTGTCTATCTACACTTGCCTGGCCTGGCCCATATTCCTCCATGCACTTGTCTGTGTCTTTCAAACATTGTAATTGCCCCTGCCTCTACCCCACTTGTTCTGTCAGCTTGTTGCGTGTAAGTACCAAGGTCTCTGTTAAAAGGTTGCCCCACAGGAGGCCCAGTCCAGAAATGACTGTAGGAAGGGAAGGGAATTGGAAGGGAAGTTAAATTGATTAGCAACCAGGAGATCTAGTAGGCCTTGGTGGACCAAAGGCAAGTGTTAGACAAAATGGTTGCCGAGTCTATGTTTGGTCTCGCTAACGTATAGGAGCCTCGATGTGTATCTGGAACACAGGATGCAGTAGATGAGGCTCTACAGAGGAATACTGAATCACCACCCTCTGACAAACAAAATTCCTCCATATCTCCTTTCTAACGTTATGTCCTTTTATTCTGAGGCTGTTCCCTCTGGTCCTAGACTCTCCTACTAGGGGAAACATCCTCTCCACATCCACTATATCCAGCCCTTTCATTATTTTGTGAGTTTTAATGAGATCGCCCCTCATCCTTCCAAAGATTGAGGAGGATGGTGTCAACATGGCAGTGGAGATGGCCAAGGACTGACTGATCAATGTGTGAATGGAGAGTTGAAATGACATGAAACCAATGACATGAAAACAGGATGGCCATCGTGGTCAGAGTGCTGGCATTCCTCAATGCAATCGCCTTGTCTGTACTTGCTCTTGTGATGGAGAGGACACCATATTAAGAGGACGAAATACAGTAGAAGAGGTTAGAGGGGGTGACTATGACCTTGTTCCTGGGGTGGTAATGAGGGAAGAGTTGCAGGGAGAAGTATTACTCCTAAGGCGTAGAGTGCCTGAGGATGGAGAGGTTGGGTGGGTAGGGGCGAGTCATGGTCCCTGTGGTGTGAGTGGTCCCTGTGGAAAGCAGAAAGGAGCGGGATATGGAAGATGTGACTACTGGTGAGATACCGTTGGAGCTGGTGGAATTGACAAGCATTGATGCGCTGGATGTGGGGGCTGGCAAGGTGGGGAGCAGGGACATTTTATCCCTGTTCTTTCTGGAGAGGTGTGGGGAAAGAAGGATATTCCCAATTTCCTGGAATGGAAAGCCTCATCTTGAGAACAGATGTGGTGGAATCAGAGAAAGTGAGAGAAAGACGAGGCATCCTTACAAGAGACCCCAGGGGAGAAACTGCTACTACCAGATTTGAATCTTAGAAAATCAATATGTTTACTATTCTGAGATGACAATTGTTTGAACGAGATCGTAACAGCCTTGTTGTACTCTGCTACATCAAAACATTGTTAATGCATTATTATTTTTTTGTGATTCATAGTCAGGATCTCAGTCTAAGATACCCATCTCCTGATTGAGACAACACTTTGAGCTAAATGTACAGCTAAACCTCACAGTTTATACCCCCTTTCAATGTAAGAATGAAAGTCCACTTGTTCAGCTTATTTGAACTTAATGATGTGATCTGAGATGCTGGCTGCTAACAAATGATTGCCCTGCTGTTGAATAATGCGTTTAGCTGCTTGATGTGCTAAGTACTGTTTCTGATTTGTCTGATCTAATTTGAATGTCAATACATTTAGAAATGCTGCAAATATCTTATTGATTTTTGTTTAGTATTAGTAACTGATTTGTCAAAGAAAAATTGAAAATGTATCATTTCACATTATGGTTGAAACCATAGTTTTATTATATTAGGCTACATGTTTAACATAAGCAGGCAGTTAATTATTAGCTGTGTGCCATTTACAACCGATTTAGGCAAAGCAGTTGGACTGCATGTGTGGACATACCTGCAGGCATTGCACACGTATGTGCTAACTTGCTTAAATGTATGTTGAACTCTAGTCAGGTATCAATATGTCTTCATAGTCAACTGCAATACTCTTCACCGTACAAGAAAATGCAGATAGGTACAAGGTCAAGGTCAGAGAGATTCAGCACAGTTCTGTTCAGTTTAGTTTATTGTCACGTGCACCGAGGTACAGTGTAAAGCTTTTCTTGCGTGCTAACCAGTCAGCAGAAAGACAATACATGATTACAATTGAGCTATTTACGGTGCACTGATACATGATTAGGGAATAACGTCTAAAGCAAGGTAAAGCCAGTAAAGTCCAATCAAACATAGTCTGAGGGTCACCATGAGGTAGATGGCAGTTCAGCCTGCTCTCTAGTTGTGGTAGGATGGTTCAGTTGCTGGTGGAATTGATATTGGATGATGTGTTGGGGTGGAGGCTGGAAATATCCTTCTCTTTCAGGAAACATGGCTTCCCTTCTACTGTGATTAATGAGTCATAGTCAACAGCATGAAAACAGGCCCTTCCGCCCAACTTTGCCATACCCACCAACATGCCCCATCTAACTTGCTCCCACCGGCCTGCGTTTAGCCCATATCCATCTAAACCTATCCTATCCTGTACATGTCTAAATGTTTCTTATATGTTGTGATAGTATCTGCCTCTACTATCTCCTCTACTAGTTTGTCCATAAACCTACCACCCTTTATGTAATAAAATTGGCCTGCAGGTTCTTATTAAATATTCCCCTCTCACCTTAAATCTATCTCCTCCAGTTCTCGATTCCCCTACCCCAGGTAAAATACTGTGCCTTTACCCTATCTATTCCTGTAATGCACATGCATTTTCTTCATTTCCCAGACTTTTGTTCACACCGCACTCCTCCCCAGACAGAACAGGGATAGTTCCCCTAGGCCTCACCTTTCATCTTACTCGGCTTGGCATCCAGTGTATCATCCTTTGTCAATTGCACCAGCTGCCATGGATCCCACCACCACTCACATCTTCTGCTCCTCACTTCTTCCCACTTTCCACAGTGCCTATTATCTCCATGACTTGCTTGCTCGCTCATCTCTACCCACCTCTCACTTTGAACCCGTGACCTCTAGTTCTTGATTCCCCTACACTGGGAAAAAGATGTGAACATTCACCCTATCTATGACCCTCGGGATTTTATACAGTTCTGTAAGATCATCCCTCAAAGGGCTGCACTGCGGTGCAGTGGTAGAGTTACTGCCTTACGGCGCTTGCAGCGCTAGAGACCCAGGTTCAAACCTGACTACGGGTACTGTATGTACAGAGTTTGTACATTCACCCCGTTTTCTCCGATATCTTCAGTTTCCTCCCTCACTCCAATGACATAAAGGTTTGTAGGTTAATTGGCTTGGTATAAGTGTAAATTGTCCCTAATGTGTGTTGGATAGTGTTAGTGTGCGGGGGTCGCTGGTCAGTGCAGACTCGGTGGGCCGAAGGGCCTTTTTCCACACTGTCTCTCAAAACTAAACTAAACTAACTAATCTCCTGCCCTCTAAGGAATACAGTCTTAGCCTGCCCCTCCCGCCAAGTCAGGGCCTCGAGTCTAGGCAACATTCTCGTAAATGTTCTCTGCTTCTACTTAATGACATCCTTTCTGTAGCAGGGTGACCAAAACTGATCACAATACTCCAAATCCAGCTTCATCAATATCTGTAGCGTAATGACCAGACTTCTCTGCTCAATCTCCTAACTGACATGGGCCATTAAAAGCCTTGTGAAAAAGTTGTGAATTTATGGAATTCCCTACCACAGAGGGCATTGGAGGCCAAATCACTAGATGGATTTAAGAGAGAGTTGGATAGAACTCTAGGGGCCAGTGGAGTCAAGGGATATGGGGAGAAGGCAGGCACGGGTTATTGATAGGGGATGATCAGCCATGATCACAATGAATGGTGGTGCTGGATCGAAGGGCCGAATGGCCTCCTCCTGCACCTATATTCTATGTTTCTATGTTTGTTCACCATCCAAGTAAGGGCATTTCTGAAAGTCCTATCTATTCACTCTGCCTGTGATATTTCACTGAATCACAGAAAGCATCCGACATGAAAGAAAACCTTTAGACTGACAAAGTATGTGCCAGTTCCAGTAGTCCATCTTCTCTCACAGCACCAGCTACCACCACTCCCTATAGCTCAATTCATATCCCCCTTCAAGTGCACACCAGTTTATTTTTGAGCATGCAATAGAATCAGCTTGCACTCTTCATTCCCAACAGAAATCACGAGCTGTATTTTTTCCCTCATGTAACATTTGGTTCTTTTTACCAGTTACCTTCACTCCATGATCGGTGGCTCTTCGTCAATTTCAAAATAGTTCTCTCCATCCTCGCTGCCTTGATCCTTCAGAATTTTAAATACTTCACTTGGATCTCTCTTTAGTTTTTTGGCTTCAGCGAGAACAATAACAGCTTCTCAGTGTATCCATAAAACTAATATTCTTCATTTCTGGAATCATTCTAAATCTCTTCTGAAGTCTTTCTGGACCCATTCTAATCTGTGGTGCTCAGAAATGGAAACAGATGTTTTATTAAGGGTTTTCTTGACTTCTCTGCTGCTGTACTCTTTATTTTATGTACGTTTTATCTTCAACTGATTCCGGTACCTGCTCACTTTCAATGATTTATGCTCCCAGAACTCTCTGTTCTTACACTATGTTCAGATTGGCACCTTAGAGTGTAAATTGCCTAATTTTATTCTTCCATCTAAGGTGGAATACTGCAAATGTTTCTGCTCAAAATTGAAGCTGCCTCACGTTTACTACACACTCACCCCCATCGACGTGTACGTGGCACTGAGCAGGATTAATGCACGTAAAGGCTGCTGGCCCTGACGGCACTTCTGGGCGCATCCTCAGGGCCTGTGCTGCGCAGCTGACAGACGTCTGGACTGACATCTTCAGCCTGTCACTTGCCCAAGCAGTTGTCCCCACATGCCTTAAAACCACCTCCATCGTGCCGGTAACAAAACACTCCACTGCGGCGAGCCTCAACGACTTACGCCCAGTTGCACTTACTCCTATCATCACTAAGTGCTTCGAGAGGCTGGTCCTGGCACACCTCAAGGGCTGCCTACCTCCCACACTGGATCCCTATCAGTTTGCCTACCTCAATAACAGGAGTATGGAGGATGCCATCTCAACGGCACTTCACTCCGCCCTCTCCCACCTCGACAACAGAGACACTTATGTAAGAATGCTGTTCATCGATTATAGCTCAGCATTCAACAGCATTATATCCTCCCAACTGATCACCAAACTCAGCAACCTGGGCATCAACCCCTCCCTCTGCAACTGGATACTGGACCTTCTAACCAACAGACCCCAGTCTGTTAGATTCGACAACCACACCTCTTCAACCCTCACCCTGAACACTGGCGTTCCTCAGGGCTGTGTGCTGAGCCCCCTCCTCTACTCCCTCTTCACCTACGACTGCACACCTGTACATGGTACTAACACCATCATCAAGTATGCAGATGATACAACGGTGATTGGCCTCATCAGTGACAACGATGAGTTGGCCTATAGGGAGGAGGTCCAGCTCCTAGCAGCATGGTGCGTTGACAACAACCTGGCCCTTAACTCCAAGAAGATCATTGTGGACTACAGAAGGTCTAGGGGTGGCACGCACATCCCCATCCATATTGACGGGACGGAGTTGGAGCGTGTTTCCAGCTTCAGGTTTCTGGGGGTCAACATCTCTGATGACCTCTCTTGGACCCACAATACCTCAACATTGATCAAGAAGGCTCACCAATGTCTCTTCTTCCTGAGGAGAATAAAGAAGGTCCATCTGCCTCCTCAGATTCTGGTGAACTTCTACCGTTGCACCATCGATAGCATCCTTACTAACTGTATCACAGTATGGTATGGCAACTGCTCTGTCTCCAACCGGAAAGCACTGCAGAAGGTGGTGAAAATTGCCCAACGCATCACCGGTTCCTCACTCCCCTCCATTGAGTCTGTCCAGAGCAAGCGATGTCTGCGAAATGCGAGCAGCATCATCAAGGGCTGCTCTCACCCCAACCACAGACTGTTTACCCTCCTTCCATCTGGGAGGCGCTACAGGTCTCTCCGTTGCTGGACCAGCAGGTCCAGGAACAGCTTCTTCCCTGCGGCTGTTTCACAACTTCACTCTGCACCTTGGTGATTGCCAGTCACTCCCCCCCCCCTGGTCACTCTCCCCCCCACTGACTGATCCCCCCCCCCCCCCCCCCCCCCTGAAATTTGACCGACTGCTACTGTATATAACCATATAACATATAACAATTACAGCACGGAAACAGGCCATCTCGGCCCTTCAAGTCCGTGCCAAACACTTATTTTCCCCTAGTCCCATCTACCTGGACTCAGACCATAACCCTCCATTCCTTTCCCGTCCATATATATACATTAAATATATACATTTTACTGTTCCATTATTTTGTGTTCGCACTGCTGGGTGAGATGCTAACTGCATTTTACTGTCTCTGTACTTGTACAATGCACAATGACAATAATGATTTGAATCTTGAATCTTATTGTTGCCATACATAAATACAATCCATGATTAAGTACAGAATTAATATAAACAGCGCACTGAGTCAATATTGCAATGTTTTATTGACATTTTCAAAGTCCCTACTGCAGATGGCCATAAAGGCACATTGCAGCCCTTGCCTCAGTCCAGTTCATCTCACAAACCAAAGTCCCTTTCCTCGCCCGGTCACCTTCAGCCTTGTGCCCCGGGATCAACATTTTCCAAATTAATTCTGAGTCCATTCTTGGTTATTATTTCTGGGCTAAGCTTTACCTTGTCCATTTCTGTCTTCTTCCCATCGGAACCCACCCTTCACAAGCTGACTACTTTTACCTTATGATCCATCTCCTTTCTCAATGTTGTTTAAAGTGAATCGATGATCGCAGTTCCCAATCATGTTTTTTTTGCACTGGTACTTCTTTCACTGGTCTATCCCATTGTCACATCTTCTCCTCGTTCACCCGGATATATACTGATCAAGAATGCTCTCCCGATCATCTGAAAATAAATAATTTCTCTGTGTTTCACTTATTTTATTATTCCAGTTTTTATTAGGATAGTTGAAGTTCTTTATTATCGCAGAATAATTTTTGCACATCTGTATTCTTCCTGCAGATTTGTTTCCCATAGGTTGGCAGTCTGTATAATACGCCAACAGTTTAATAGCACTTCTATTGTTTCTTAACTCCTGTCGTATAAATCCTGTCCTTGATTGAAATTTAAAAAACAGGCTTTATACCTGTAATTTTACCCAGAAAATATTTGTGCTGAGGTTCATTTTGTGCCTCATAGGTTTAAAAGTACAGTATCAAAAATTGAGTGTAATTTTGTTGAGTTTAATTTAGAGATACAGCATGGAAATAGGAGTCAAAGCTGACTGTCGATCAAGAGTCAAGAGTCAAGAGTATATTTAATTGTCATTTGGACCCCTGGAGGTCCAAATGAAATGCCGTTTCTGCAGCCATACATTACACACAAATAGACCCCAGACACAACATAATTACATTTTACATAAACATCCATCACATAGCTGTGATGGAAGGCCAAATAAACTTATCTCTCCACTGCACTCTCTCCCCCCCGATGTCAGAGTCAAAGTCAAAGCCCCCGGCTGGCGATGGCAATTGTCCCGCGGCCATTAAAGCCACGCCGGGTGGTGCGAGGTCGCACACCGGGTCTTGGTGTTGGAGCCCCCGGTGTGCGCTCGCAAAGTCCCGCATTCCAAGCCGCGCGGGGCAGTGGTGCTAAGCCCCGCTCCAGGAGCTCTTCGACCCCGCAACTCGGGCGGGAGAAGTCGCCGTTGCAGGAGCCCCGAAAAGCGGTCTCCCTCCAGGGAGCCGCGGGCTCCCGGTGCCGCCGTCCGCAGACCCGCAGCAGCAGCCTCCGACTCAGCAGCAGCAGCGGCAGCAGCAGCAGCAGCAGCAGCAGCGCTCCTCCACCGCTCCACCCGCTCCGGTCTCGGCCAGCTCCGCGACGGCAACGGTGAGTCGGCACCTGAGTCCCCGGCTTCTTCCTGTTGGAGGCCGCTCCTCGTTGCGGCCCCAACGACAGCTGAGACCCGACGACGAGAAAAAGGTCGGGTCTCCAGTGCAGGGAGAGATTTAAAAGTTCCCCCCCCCCCCCCCCCTCCCACCCCCCACCCCCACCCCCCCACACACACACACCCCAACATAAAATAACAAAAACTACATATAAACACAGACAAAAAATAATAAAAATGCGGACAGGCTGCAGAGGCCGCTGCTGACCAGAGTCGCGCCGCCTACCGGGTTCACCCGTTCACATTCATTCTATGTTTTCCCACTTTCTTATCCATTCCCTACACACAAGAGGAGGAATTTACAGAGACCAATTAACCCACAAATTCGCATGTCTTCAGGCTGTGGGAGGACATCGGAGCACCCGGGGGAAACCCACGCGGTCACAGGGAGAACGTGCAAACTCCACAGACACAGCACTAAGGTTCAAAACCAGGTCTCTGCATTGCGGCAGCAACTCTACCAGCTCTGCCGCTGTGCTGCCACTTGATAAACGTCTTAAGATAAATATTATAACGACATTTAAAAGACATTTTGACAGGCACATGGATCGGAAAGGTTTAAAGTGATAACGACCAAATGCAGGCAGGTTGGACCCGCATAGATGGGGCATGGATGTGTTGGGCAGAAGAGCTGTTTCCGTGCTGTATGACTGTAAATACAGAAAGTAAAACAAAAATACCAGTTGACAAATATCTTTAAATGAGGGATTGGCAAGCCTGCGCAATATAAAATGTTTGGCTTATAATAGGCATCTTGTTTATCTTTTGCAAGCTGAGCTCTGTTGATATGATGGTCATTTCCCACTAATTAATAGTAATTACTCTCTTTGAAGGAGTGATTCTTCACTCAGAATCAAAAGCTGCTGAAATTAATATGTTTGCTGTGTATTGACTGCAGCTGTTTTGTACCTTGTTAGATTCAGTGTACGTCCAACAGCAAATAGCCAATAATAGGCAGGCTACTCCAACTGCAAGAATCATTGATGAAATGTGAAGGTTCTCACAGTTCTTGAAGTGACAAGGGCAAATAGAACGTGTGAAAATTTTACCAACAGTCAACCCATGCTGAAAAATATTTTTTGTTGAAGTTATACTGCAGCAAATTGACCCAAATAAGTGTATCTCCTATAACTTAGGGGTTGCACCGCAGCGCAGTGGTAGAGTTGCTGCCTTACAGCGCCCGGGACCTGGTTTTGATCCTGACTATGGGTGCTGTCTGTACGGAGTTTGTACGTTCTCCCTGTGTGGATGTTCATGTTAAATTCTATCATATATTCTGATCTTTTTATGCATATGGCTGTACGGTAACTCAAATCTCACTGTACCAATTGGTGCATGTGACAATAAATGTAACATGAACTTGAACTTGATCACATAGGTTTTCTCCGGGTGCTCCGGTTTCCTCCCACACTCCAAAGCCGTACAGGTTTGTAGGTTAATTGGCTTTGCTAAAAATAGTAAATTTCCCCTATTGTGTCGAATGATGCTAGAGTACAAGGATCGCTGGTTGGCGCGGACTCGGTGGGCCGAAGGGCCTGTTTCTACACTGTATCTCTAAACTAAATTATATGCTCGTCTTCAGCCGGTTAAAAATGAGCATCACATTTGGCTTCATGATAGAAAATAGAAGGTGGTGGTATAATTTAGTTTAGAGGTACAGCGCGGAAACAGGCCCTTCGGCCCACCGAGTGCGCACCGACCAGTGATCCCCGCACACTAACACTATCTTACACCCACTAGGGACAATTTTTCATTGATGCCAAGTCAATTAACCTACAAACCCGTACGTCTTTGGAGTTGGGGAGGAAACCGAAGACTGAGAAAATCCACGCAGGTCACGGGGACAATATTCAAACTCCGTGCAGACAGCACCCATAGTCAGGATCAAACCCGGATCTCTGGCGCTGCAAGGTAGTTGCTCTACCGCTAAGCCACCGATCTTGGTGGTGGAAGGTTATTTTTTGGACTGGAGACTGATGACTAGTTGTGTGCCTTGGGATCGGTACTGGCCACATTGCTAATTGTCATCTATATCAAAGATTTGGATGAGAATGTACAAGAAATGATTAGTAACTTTGCAGATGACACTAAAGTAAATGTTATCGGTTAGAGTGAAGATGGTTATAGAGTTACAGCGGGATGTTGATCAGCTAAGCAAGTGGGCCGAGGAATGGCTAATGGAGTTTAATTCAGATAAGTTTGAGATGTTATATTTTGGAAAGTCAAACCAAGACAGGACCTTCATAATGCATGACAGGGCCATGGGGAACAGAGATATCTACTTGCATAGTTCATTGTAAGTGCCATCACAGGTTGCTCGGGTGCTCAAGTAGCCTTTTGGCATGTTGACCTTCAACAGTCAGAGAATTGAATAAAGAAGTTGGATGTTAAGTTAGTCACACAAAAAAAAAGAACTCAGGTTTAAGGTGAGAGGGGATAGATTTAATAGGAACCTGAGGGACAACTTTTCACTCAGAGTGTGAGGGTATATTGAATGAGCTGCCAGATGAGGTAGGTGAAGCAAAATAGTAAGATTAAACGAGAACTTACCAGTTTGAAGTTTGATCTGTATTTTATGAGGAGGAACGTTGAGGGAATACGTGAAGACCCCGCTTCCAACGCATGCGTGTAATTCTTCAAAGCAGCGGTGTGAGGTCACAGAAAAAACTATAATGACCTAACATAGTAAGATTATCAAAGATATAACAGTTTGTGATATGATCATAGGAGGGTGGGAGCGGAGGGCACGTATTCCCTCAACGTTCCTCCTCATAAAATACAGATCAAACTTCAAACTGGTAAGTTCTCGTTTAATCTTACTATTTTACTTCGGAGTCACGTGAGTGACTTCGTGAAGATTTCAAAGCTCTGTGACCTCATGCCGTGGAACGAGTCCATGCTTCACAACTGCCTTGGGTATTGGGAGAGAGCATCATTAGTAAGTTTAAAACACACTTATACAAAGACTTGTGTGGTAAAAAAACAAAATTAAATTTATTAATTGAAATCATAGCCCTGTATTCTTTTGGGCAAATTATATGGTTGAACGTAAAATGGTTTCTGAAAATTATGATGATGGCTTCAAAACTGGTTTATAATAAAACCTTTGGAATGTCCTCTCGGATGACCATCCTGCCATTTTGAGGATCTGGTCCGTGGGCACCTCCAGCATTTTCGCTGCGGATGTTGCTGCAGCCCTGGTGGAATGAGATTTAAAAACATCAGTATCTATTCCTGCCATCTTTAGGACATATTTGAGCCACCTTGAAATAGTTTGGGTCGTGACCCTTTTGTGCGGTTTCTTGTAACTGATTAACAAAGCCATTTCCTGACCTCGTATACTCTTAGTATTTTTGATGTATAATTGAATGTGTCTTACTATACACAGTCGTTCGTCATATGGATACGCCATGAATTCGATCACTTGACCCGATGAACCTGGTCTGTTTTGTTTGATTAGTTCCTGTATGATAAACACCAGTTTCTCGGGTGAGGTGATCAGGGAGTCCAGGTTCAGTTTGCTTAATGCCTGGACTCGTTGAGCGGTAACTAGTGCCATGAGCATAACCATTTTCATGGTCAGTTTTTGAAGTGACAATGCTGTCATGGGCGACCAGCTCCTCAACATGTTTAGAACGACACCCACATCCCAGATTTCGGAGTACCTGGTTTTAGGAGGATTTGCATTAAATATGCCCCTCATAAGTTTTATTACCAGGGGGTGCGTTCCCACCGTGTTCTGCTCCAATCCTTGTGCCAGATAATTGGAAAGTGCACTTCTTGCACTATTGATGGCACTGTAGCCCAATCGGTTATCATGATGGAGGCTCGTTAAGAATTCCAATACGGCCGGAATGTTGTTGGCCCTCTGGTCCAGGTTGTTGTGCAAGCAGTATAAGCCCCATTTCTTGATGTGTCCAAGGTACTGCTTCCTTGTTGACAGTCTTTGTGCAGATGAGATGAGATTCATCGTCCTGTCTGACAGCCCCATGCCGTGTAGTGGGTCTTTTAGATTCTACAAATCAACAGATCCATAGTCTTATGGCATGGATGGCTACCCCCAGTCACTGGATGAATTAATAAATTCGGGCTATGTCCAATAAGGGAACATGGTTCTAATACCATCCCCTGTATGACTGAATACCACGGTTGAGTAGGCCAATCGGGTACTATGAGAATCCCAGATGCCGAGTCTTGTTGAATTTTCCTTAGTACCCGATTGATGAGGCAGAACGGGGGAAATGCATAAAAGAGCCAATTCCCCCAATGCAAAGAGAAAGCATCTGTAGCTTCTGCCCCAGGGTCTGGTTCCCAGGACACATACCTTGGTAATTGGTGATTCAACCTGGATGCAAACAAATCAATATCTGGTCTGCCATATTTTGCTGTAATTTCAGCAAATATATTTTTATTTAACATCCATTCCGTGTTTTCGTTAAATTTGCGTGACCTGGTGTCTGCCACTAAATTTAGCTTACCTGGTAGGTAAGTAGCCGATATCCATATGTTTCTTTGGATACACCATTGCCAAATTAAATTCGCCAATTGATCACAAGATGTCGATATGTTTCCACCCATGTGATTAATATATGCCACTGTGGTGGTATTATCAATTTGTAATCGTACATGCTGGTGCTTAATTGCTGAGCAATATGACTTAAGGCCATAAAAAGCCCCTAACATCTCTAGGTAATTAATGCCACGTGTATTAAGTAATACTGCCTCTTCTTCCTTCCATCTCCCTCCACAACTGGAAACAGAGTTAGTGGCTCCCCAACCAATGGCGCTGGCATCTGTTTGTAATACCATAGACGGGTTGTCAATAATGATGGGGTTGGAGCAATACCTAATATTATGAACCCACCACTGTAGTTCAATGATAGCTTCCGTAGGCAGCTCCATTGGTCTATCAAAATGACCCTTGTTAAATTTGAGTGCTCTAATTTTGGCTCTTTGCAAATTTTGATAATGTAATGGCCCAAATTGTGTGGCCGGGAAAGTGGCCACAATTTTCCCAATTATTCGGGCTACCCGTCTAATGGAGGGTCTGTAGGTGTTAAGAAGCTCGCTGCAATCCTCCTGTAGGGCTGCGGCTTTATCTATTGGTAAAGTTATTAACATATTGACCGTGTTAATGGTGAATCCTAAATAATCCATATTAGTTGCTGGTATCAATTTACACTTAACTGGATGGATGACAAAACCTAGTTCTTCAAACAATTGTTTTTTGGCGAGCACTGTTTGATATGCCAATTCATAAGTTGTGCCAACAATAAAGATGTCATCTAAATATGCCATCACCCTATGGCTTTGTTTACGTAACAATGCCAAAGCTGGTTTCAGAGTTTTAGTAAATAATCTGGGGGCTGATGTTAGCCCATTTGGTAAGGCTCTATATTGCCAAAGTTCCCCCATCCAGTTAAATTTCAGATACCGTCTGTGATCCCTTCTGATGGGTACTGTATAATATGCATCTTTTAAGTCAATGCTTGCCATATAGAACCCGGTTGACACTAATTCTTTAGCAGTAATAAAAGTATCCATTTTAAAGTGAACATATTGAACAAATGTGTTTAGGGTAGAAAGGTCAATGATAATCCTGCAACCCCCATCTTTTTTATTTTTAATAAAGATGTTTGATACAAATTCTAATTTTTCATGAATAGTATGCTCAATCACACCTTTTGAGGACAATCTTTGTAGCTCCATGTGGGCCTTAGATTGTTCAGATTTTGTAAGGACAAAATGCCTTTCTGGTGTATGTTGTACTGGGGGTTTTTTGGGATAAGTAAATTCTATCAGATAACCTTGAATACTGCTAAGAATATACGAGTCTGTAGTGATTTTACACCATTCATAGCTGTAGTATTGCAACCTCTCCCCCACCATAGTGGGTCCCTTTTTTACAGAAGAACCACACCCACCTACCTCCATGGTTACTGGTGGTTGAATTATTTCTTTGGTTTTCTGAAAAAGGGGGGTTCTGGTTTGATGTCCCTTTGGGGTTGTGTGTGAGGTTGAGGCTTCCGCATCTTCCAGGGTGGCCGGGCCTGACCATACCCTAAAAAAGGCTGCTGTTGGTAATTTTGATTTTTGGAACTGCGACTGGTCTGAGCCACATTTTTAGGTCTTGTATGTGGCTGATATCGAGCTCCAAAATAGGCCTTTGCACTGGCCTTAATGAGCCCCAGTGTCTTTGCTTCGTCATCGAGTTTTCTGACTTGTGCGGTCAAGTCCTTTCCAAATAAAAGGGTTGATGTATTGGTGGTTTTTTATTTGCAGATAGGAGCATATCTGGGGTCTAGTGTTGGCTGAATGGCAGTCTTCCGCATGTTGTTTAATTCGTATTGCACATTGCAAAACAGAGCTAGTGCGTCCTGATGATTTTTGGTGAGCTCTGTTTTGTCCAGGGTGCGGGTGTAGGCCGTGATACCTGCCGTCAGCCCCTTTAGTGTTCTCTGGATCTTGAGGTCCTGAGTCCTTATGTTCCTCCCCATATGCTGCCAAATAGATTGGTTTACGGTGGGCACCTGTAATGCCTCACAGTTTGCCGGTGGCAGATGTCTGGCCAGAGTTTCGGTAAATATTTCCTGTTGTAGCTTGTGGCCAGACATATAGTTTATACTTGCTGCCATCCTGGGATCCAAGTCTCCCCCTGTTTGACTTGGCATAAAATAAGTGGCCACCATGTCCAGCAGAGTCCCTGCTGTATTATCGGGCTCTGGCCCATCAGGGTCCTGCCCACTCTCCTCCGAGGAGTCTGAGATTTGTGGGGGTCCCTCACGGGGTACCCCTATGGGGCTTGCCTGCCCACTCTGGCAAGTCTCCTTCTCGGGACTGCCACTGTGAATGAGCTCCTCGAGCAGCTCCTTTAAGCGCTCTCTGTGCTGGGCTGCACTAGGCATTTTAGGCTGCCCCAAATCTTGCAGGCTTTCAGCAATGTGCTGTGTTCTGCTATATCTCCCGTCCCCGGTACTCACGGGTGCTGGCTTGCGGGCTTCCTTCATCAGGCCGCTGACCATACCGTTCCTGACTTCGTTCCCGGTCCGCGGTTCCTTGTGGCTGCTCCGTGTGCACCCACTCATAGCGGGTTAGTTTCGTCTCCCGCTCCTCAGCCGTGGTGTGTTGATATGGGCTGGTCGCCCGCTGCGGCACAAAGTCGGGCTCTTCCAGGTGGTGAGTCTTTCGCCGAACGTTTCCTCCCGCCCGGGCAATAACTTTTGGCGGTGCCAGAACGCTTTCTGGCACAGCTGGTTCCTCTGCCGAGGTATCCAAAGCCGGCGGCTGCTGTTTCTGCCGTTCACCCGTGTTCTCCACGCGTTTGTCGGGCAGCTTTTTTGCGGGCCGCTTCCTCTTAACTCTATCCATTTTCCTGTTAAATCCAAAAATGTAGAGTCCTTACCTGCCTTTTGCTGGTCCTTTTGTACTCTCCCGTTACTGGGGGACGTCCTCCCCCTCCTGTTGACTCGTACAATGCGTGTAGCGATATGGCACGCATGCGTTGGAAGCGGGGTCTTCACAAAGTCACTCACGTGACTCCGAAGTAAAATTTAAACGTTATTTGAACAGGTACATTAATGGGAAATGTTAAGAGGGATATGGGCCAAACGCAGGAAAATGGGAATAGCTGAGATGGGACATCTTGGTCGAGATGGACGATTTAGCCCTAAGGGCCTCTTTCTGTGCTCTATGGTTCAATAACTCAATGCCATCTTAACCACCATAGTAAGGTGTGTCATTACCTCCAAAGACTCCTAGGCAAATTCTAAGATTGTTTCTATCTTAGAAAATAGGTACTGGAGGAGGCCATTCGGCCCTTTGAGGCAGCACCACCATTCATTGTGATCATGGCTGATCGTTCCCTATCGATAACCCATGACTGCCTTCTTCCCATATCCCTTGATTCCACCAGCCCATAGAGTTCTATCTAACTCTATCTTTAATCCATTCAGTGATTTGGCCTCCACTGCCCTCTGTGGCAGGGAATTCCACAATTTCACAACTCTCTGGATGGAAACGTTTTTTCTCATCTGAGTCCGAAATGGCCTCCTTTTATTCTAAAACTGTGACCCCTGGTTCTGGACTCGCCCAACATTGAGAACATTTTTCTGGCATCTAGCCTGTCCAGTCCTTTTATCATTTTATATGTTTCTATAAGATCCCCCTCATCCTTCAAAACTCCAGTGAATACAAGCCTAGGCGTTTCAATCTTTCCTCATATGACAGTCCCGCCATCCCAGGGATCAATCTTGTGAACCTACACTGCACTGCCTCAATCACAAGGATGACCTTCCTCAAATTAGGAGATCAAAACTGTACACAATACTCCAGATGTGGTCTCACCAGAGCCCTATCCAACTACAGAAGAGCCTCTTTACTCCTAAACTGAAATCCTCTTGTTATGAAGGCCAACATTCCAATAGCTTTCTTCACTGCCTGCTGTACCTGCACGCCAACTTTCAGTGACCGGTGTACAAGGACACCCAGTACCTCCCCCTTACCTAACTTAACCCAATTGAGATAATAATCTGCTCCCTTGTTTTTGCCACCAAAGGGGATAACCTCACATTTATCTATATTATACTGCATTTGCCACACATCTGCCCACACACTCAACCTGTCCAGGTCACCCTGCAACCTCCTAACATCCCCTTCACAGTTCACACTGCCACCCAGCTTTGTGTCATCCTCAAACTGGCTAGTGTTGCTCCTAATTCCCTCTTCCAAATCATTAATACATATGGTAAACAATTGCGGCCCCAACACTGAGCCTTGCGGCACCCCATAGTCACTGCCTGCCATTCTGAAAAGGACCCATTCATTCCTACACTTTGCTTCCTGTCTGCCAACCAATTTTCTATCCATGTCAACACCAATATCATGTGCTTTAATTTTAGTCACCAGTCTCCCGTGCGGGACCTTATCAAAGGCTTTCTGCAAAATCTAGATACACTACATCCACTGGCTCATCTTCATCCATTTTACTTGTCACATCCTCAAAAAATTCCAGAAGATTAGTCAAGCATGATTTTCCCTTCATAAATTCATGCTGACTTGGACTAATCCTTTTACTGCTATCCAAATGCCACATTATTACCTCGTTAATAATTGACTCCAGCACCTTTCCCACCTCCAAAGTCCGGCTAACTGGTCTGTAATTACTCGTTTTCTCTCTCGCTCCTTTCCTGAAAAGTGGAATAACATTAGCTATCCTCCAATCCACAGGAACCGATCCTGAATCTATTGAACTTTGGAAAATGATCATCAATGCGTCCACTATTTCTAGAGCCACCTCCCTGAGGACCCTGGTGTGCAGACCATCAGGCCCAGGGGATTTATCATCCTTCAGTCCCATTAGCCTACCCAATACTATTTCTCGCCTAATGACAATTTATTTCAGTTCCGTGACTCTCATAGATCCTCTGTCCTCCAGTACTTCTGGAAGATTGTTTGTGTGATCTTTCAGTTCCTCTGCAATTCTTAGTATATTTCCATTTTTTAATGTGTGTTTGCCTCTTTGCGTTCTCTAGGGCATTATCTCAATTCTATGGATGTAATTATTATTGTATTTTTTTGTCCTGCAGTTTAGAAATTTTCCGTCAATCTCAGTCAGATTTTGGAATTATCAACAAATGTCTTAATCGTGCACAAATTATCTTCAGTTTCTATCACATAGTAAGGGACCTGGTATTGCACTGTGGGGACCTCCACCATACCCCACCTGTCTAGTAACTGAAGCTGCTTTCATAATAATTTTCTCTCGTCTCCTTTTATTTCAGCCTGATGCTTTTCCATGCACTTTTATTTTTTTGATCAGCCTGCCACCTGGGACTTTGTCAAATGCCTTGGATAATCATCAATTCTCCTTAAGGCATTCATTTATTAGTTAGACAGCTTGACATAATGTTTCCTCAATACTTCTATGCTAATTGCCTTGATTAACTATGTCTCTCCAAGGGCTGTCATGATGTCCCTCAGAACTTTATTCCAATAACTTCCCCACCACCAGTGCTTGACTGATGGGCCTATAATTAACCAGGCCTAATTTTGTTCAGTAACAGTGCCATCCTAGCTGCATTCCTGTCCGCTTGTAACATGGCTGTAGCCAAAAATAATTGGAAAATTGAGACACTGATGACTGCCAATGCTGCAATCTGGAGAGTAAAAAAAAACTGCTGGAGGAACTCAGTGGTCAATCAGTGTCTGTGGATGCCCAGATGTTTCGTGTCAAGAACATGTATTGCGAATAGGATCGGATATGATTAGGAATAGGATTGGAACATGATTGTCTAGTCCTATGCTATTTCTCTCCTTCCTTCCTCAAGGGGTTGGAATATATATGATCCAGACTTTGATTATGTTCTCACTTCTGTCTATGTCAGTTCCACTTTTCCTTCTTACTGCATGTTTTTAAAATTCTATCACCGGGTAGCACAGGTGGTGCAGCGGTAGAGTTGCTGCTTTATAGCACCAGAGTCCAGGGTCCGATCTTGACTACTGGTTCTGTCTATATAGAGTTTGTACATTCGCCCCATGACCTGCATGGGTTTCCTCCCACACTCCAGACACGTACAGGTTTGTAGGAGTTGGCTAAGTAAAATTGTATATTGTTAGTGTACAGCTATAGCTGGTCAGCATTGACTTGATGGGTCGAAGGGCTTGTTTCCACACTGTATTTCTAAACTAAACATCATTCATTTGTGAAGACAGAAGCAAAGTATTAATTTAGATGTATGCACTTCTTCCAACTCCACAAAAAGATTATAGTTTTGTTTTTTAATGCAAGACCTACTCTTTCCATTGTGAGCCTCCTTTAATGAATGTGTAACAATTCTTCCCTTAAGTTTGTATTTGCTGACAGTTGATCTATGCTGCTCGGCTAATGGAACCACTTAACATAGTTATATTGCAGTTTATCACCGGGATATTTGATTATATATCATGTTAAACATTCAGCATTTGGAAATATTTATGAAGTTCTAGTGTTGATTTACTCTAATGTCTCAGATCGCTTTTATTATTTGTAGGAGTCTGGTTCCATGCATTCTGAGTGCAATCTTGAAGACTTGAAAAGGCCTGTGTGCTTGGCATACACATCACCACTCAACTCACGATTTTGATATTTACAGTGCTTCACCACATTTTATGTGAAAGAACATAATTAACAATGATTTTTGAGTTTGCTATTTTGAAATTAAAACGCACTGTTTGAATTGCTGCATTCTGTAATTTTGAATGCAATGTTTTGCATTCTTAACTGAGCAATTCAACTTTAAGTAGTTTTTTTGAATAAAATACTTCTGCATTGCCATTAAAGAGCTAACAATTTTCCTTCCAAAGAGCAGATATTTGTCAGCATGCCTCATAAGTTAACAATTGTGCAGAATGGAATATGAAAATTAGGGTGATATCCACATTATAGAGCCGTAGGGTCTGACAGCATGGAAACTGTCCCTTCGGCCCAACTGACCCATCGACCAACATATCCCATCTCCACTAGTCCCACCTGCCTGTGTTTGTCTCATATCCTTCTAAACCGGTCCTATCTATGTACCTGTCTAAATGTTTCTTAAATGTTGCAATTGTATCTGCCTCATCTACCTCCTCTGACAGCTTGTTCCATACACCCACACTAAAATCCACATTAGTTTTGGTAAAGTGTAGATACAGTAGAGATACAGTTAAAACACCAAATAAAGGTTCAAATTGGGGAACACGACTGGATAGATATATATCCACTATTATATGTGCAAAACATCCACATTTATAATGAACTTTAAGGGTGAGAGTAGAGAGGGTTGAGTGTGTGGATACAAGGCAAATGGAGCCAGGGAGAAGGGAAATAAACTGTGTAATGGGGCTGGCTGGGTGAGGAAGGGATGGCAAGGAAGGTATGTGTAAGACCAAGGAGAATCGAAGCAGAGAGAAAGGAACAGCGGGGGAGTGGGTTACTCAAAATTGGAGAATTCAATGTTCATGTCGTTCGGTTGTAGACCACCGGGATGGTATATGTCTGCTGATCTAGTGTGTGCTTGTCCTCACCCTTGCAGGTGTGAAGGCAGAGACCAGACATATTGATGTAGGAACTGGGAGGGGATTAATTAGTTTGCAACCAGGAGCTCAGAATGGCCTTTGCGGCCTGACTGTAGGCGATCCTCAAAGCCGTCGCCTGGTCTGCGCTTGGTCTCGCTGTTGTAGAGGAGATCACATCTGGGGCACCGACCGACTGCTACGTAATTCACTGGGAAAATATAAAAACCATTGTTAACAAATAAAAATGGGAAATGCTTAGGCAGGCTTTATATAATTTTTGATAGGAAAATTACATAAAATAATTATTTAATTTATTAGAGTGTGGAATTAATAGGCTTATAAAGGAAAGTCAGTGGACATTACTGTACAAGAAAAGGGCTTTGGAATCGGGGACAATATTAATATGAGAGGTGATCGGTTAATGTCAAGAGTGAATGGACTTGAATGGGTAAGTTTAAGATTGACCTGCTGTAAACAGTGGGAATATCTGGGATCAATGTTGGGGGACTAAGAATCATAGAGTCATACAGCATAGCAACAGACCCTTTGGCTCAAAATAGTCCATGCTGACCGAGATGTCCCATCTAAACTTGTCACATTTGTCTGCATTTGGCCCATTTTCCTCTAAATTATTTATATCCATGTACCTGTCCAAATGTCTTTTAAATGTTGTTATTCTACCCGCTTCAACTACAGCTTGTTCCATATTCCCACCACCATTCTGTGTGAAAAATAGTGCCCCTCAGGTTCCTATCAAATCTTTTCCCTCGCACCTTAAACCTATGCCCTCTAGTTTTTGATACCCCTACCTACCTGATTTATTCCTCTCATGATTTGTATACATCTCTGCGAGATCACCCTTCAGCCTCTTCTGCTCCAAAAAATAAAGTTCTATTCTGCCCAATTTCTTTCTATATCTCAGACCCTCGAGTCCTGGCAAAATCCTTGTACCATTTCTGCATCATTAATAGACAGTAGACAGGAGTGCAAGGGTAGGCCATTCGGCCCCTCGAGCCAGCATCGCCATTCAATGTGATCATGCTTGATCATCGCCAATCAGTACCCCGTTCCTGCCTTCTCCCCATATCCCCTGACTCCAATATCTTTAGACAATAAACAATAGACAATTGGTGCAGGAGTAGGCCATTTGGCCCCGAGCCAGCACCGCCATTCAATGTGATCAAGGCTACTTACTCCCAATCAGTAACCCGTTCCTGGCTTCTCCCCATATCCCCCGACTCTGCTATTGTTAAAAATAATAATAATAATAATAATAATAAACTTTATTACAGACTCAAGGTCCAGACAAGGGGCAACATTACATAAAAAATGCATTGCATATCAAATATCATAAATACATATAAAAATCATGGTATATCACATAAAAACATCATAATTTATACTTAACAAAAACCCACAATACTTAAGTTAAAAATCCAGATTAAAAGATGATCAATGTCCTACAATGAGACAATGATACCAGTGTCTCCACAACTGGGATTCGTAGCGTGTAGTGCTAACCCTTATGTTTGTCAAGGCCACAATAAGCACATTTTTCAAGTCATTTATCCTGCAAATTAATTTATACATGTGGTGTCTTAGGATAGCTTCTAAAGTACTGACACCTGCAACCACAAACATATTACTGGCACTACACCATCTAGGTTGGCTTAGCAGTGTTCTCATGGCATCGTTATATGCCACCTTTAGTCTCTGCATACTTGTCTTTAAATAGTTCGACCACAGGTGCGCAGTGTAGAGGGGTGTGCAGTATGTGCAGTTAAGACCCTATCTACCTCTCTCTTGAAAGCATTCAGAGAACCTGCCTCCACCACCCTCTGAGGCAGAGCCCTATCTTGCTAATTATATCTTTGCCAGGTGACCAAAAATGAACTTCAAGTATGGCCTCACCAAAGTCTTACACAACTGTAACTTACCATCCAGACTTCAATACTCAATTACCTGACTGATGAAGGCCAAAGTGCCAAAGTAGTTTGTCTCCATCCAACTGAAATCACACTTTTAGGGAACTATATACCTTTACTCCTGCTCTACACCAATCTTCAGGACCTTAGCATTCACTTTGAAAGTCTTGTCCTGGTTTGACGTCCCAAAACATAACAGCTTGTGCTTATCTGCGTTAAACTCCATTTACCATTCTCCAGCCCACATCGCCCAATTGATCAAGATCCCACTGTAACTGTAATTTTTATTGTCGATGATAGTTCTTGGTATTGGTCTTGGTGATGATTTATTATCATCACCTGTATTAGATAGTGAAAAAGGGTTGTTTTGTGTGCCATCTAGGTGAATCAAAGTTTGCTGCCAGAACAAAGATAAGTGGAAAAGTAAGTTGTGAGGAGGAGATAATTACTTGACAAACGGATCATCGGCTACAGTTTATATCAGCAGTATGGTACACTAAATTGATAAATTCAAGTGAATAGCGTGTGATGGATGATATCCCGGTAAATGTACAGGAATCATGTTACATCAGGCACTTATAGTAATGATTCACCAGCTTGTTTGATTTCTTCCCAACATCAGACAAGCAACTAATAACTTCAGGTATTGTAGTTTGCCACTCCAGAAAACACCATTCATTTAAGAGTCATAAATAATAGCAATACAAGCAGTCTCCAGTTAACGTCAAAAGTCAACCTACACATATTTATTCCTGTAAGCAGCCGAACAAGCTTCCCCTCCACTTTTAGTAATCAATCTTTCTTATCAGTCTTTTGGTGCCATTCATTATGATACTGTGGAGGTATAGTTACCAGATAGAGGGATCTTTGTGTATTTCTCAACTGCCAGACAAAATAGACTTACAAAGGTTTGTAAAAATAGCAAAACAAAGAATTCCAGATTCAGGTTCACTAAAAACGACACTGAACGCTGGAGTAACTTCTTAGTGGATCAGGCAGCATCTCTGGAGAACATGGATAGGTGACGTTTCAGATTGGAACCCGTGGTCAAAATGTGAAAATGGAGCCTGTTCATTACCCAAGAACAGACTCTTCAATGTGTTGCATTTTATGTTGACATCGGGGAAGCTTAATGGACATCGAGTACTCAAAAACCTGCTGAAAGAAAATAACAATTAAATCAATTATTTCTTGGTGCCTCATTGAATATGTGCTCAAAGCAACATTCCTACCGACTCCTGGGAAAAGCACTGCTGATCCCTGTCTGAGCATCATAGAATCATACAGCATGGAGATAGGTCATTTTATTGACTCATCCATGCCGATTGAAATGCCACATCTACATTCAAGATGCAACTGATTGTTTCATTTTAGTCATGAATCTGTGAGATCATATCTCAGGGAATCAATCTATTATACTTTAAAGAGAACATCATCCAGTTTGATGTTTTGACCATTATCAGACGGAGGCAGAGTGGTAAGTATTCTATTCGAAGTTCATAAAGCTGTTAGTTTTGAGATTCAGCGCGGAAACATGCCCTTCGACCCACCGAGTCTGCCCCGATTCAAAGTCAAAGTCAAAAGTATCCTTTATTGTCATTCAGACCTTTTGGTCTGAACGAAATTTTGTTGACTGGCAGTCATACATATAATAAAATACCAAAACACACAATAAACACAAATTTAACATCCACCACAGTGAGTTCACCAGACACCTCCTCACTGTGATGGAAGGCAAAAGTCTTAAAGTCTTTGTCTCTTCCCTCCTTGCTCTCCCTGCGCCGAGGTGATCCAGGCCTCCGATGTTGTGAAGTGCCGCGGCTCAACCGTGCTCCGCGAACGGGCCGGCTCAAACTCCGTGGCCCAGGATGGTCGAAGCTGCCGAAGCTGCCACCCTCCAATCCAGTGGATGAAGCTGTTGTTGCGGGAGCTCCGGAAAAACAGGTCACCAACCTGTGACCTGCGAGCTCCCGACGATCTTGTCCACTGGCCCGCGGCCGAACCTCCGAAGTTGGATCGCCGCCACCTCAGCTCCGAGTCGGGCTGCCGCCAACAGCCGGAATGCCGCCTCAGCTCCGAGTAGGGCCACCGCCCCCTCAGCCCCGAGTCGTGCCGCCGCAACACAGCCTCAGCTCCGAGTCGGGCCACCGCACGCCAGAGCGCAGCCTCAGCCCAGAGTCGGGCCGCCGCCGGAACGCTGCCTCAGCCCCGAGTTGGGCCGCCGCCGCCTCAGCCCTGAAGTCGGCCAGCCTCGCGCTGGTAAGTCCTGGCTGGCTCTGCCTCCGGAGCCTCAAGGTTGGTCCCAGTTGGAGGCCGCCAGCTCCGCCATTAGGCCTCAGCGCAGACGGAGACAGAGACAGAGACGGGGGATACAACAAGAAGAGTCGCACCCCCCCGAAGGAAGAGACTAAAACAAGTTTCTCCCAGCCCCCCCCACACATACACAACCTAATAACTCAAATTAACTAACTAAAACAGGACAAGAAAAAAAAAAGAACAGACGGACTGCAGGCGAGCCGCAGCTGCTAAGGCAGCGCCGCCACTTCCGGATCCCCCTGCCCTGGCATTACACACGAGGGACAATTTACAATCTTTACTGAAGCCAATTAACCTACAAACCATTACATCTTTGCAACATTAATCCGAAGCACCCGTGGAAAACCCTTGTGGTCATGGGTACAACATACAAACTCCGTACAGACGGCACTTGTAGTCAGATTAAACCTGGGACTCTGATGCTGCAACGCCTCAACTCTACTGCTGCACCACCGTGCCGCTGTTATATTCTCAGTAAAAATGCCTGCCCCCTCTAACATTGTTTTTTCTTTGAGTTAAATGGGTACTCGCTGCAGGCCTGGCTAGAATGCACTGTTCTTTACCTACATCTCAAGATAGCAATTTTTTCCTTCTGAATTCTAGCTGAAAATGTCATTATATGTATTTCTCCTTGACACCATTGGAATTAGATTGAAATTACATGGAGCTGTATTGTTCAGCAAGGATAAATTGATGAAAAAGTAATCATAGTTCGCTTTGAATCATTTCTGTAATCCCATAAATAGAAAAACAAACTGAATATGACTTGTGCCATTTCTCTCCACTTCCAGATGCTACCTCGTATTTGACTGCGTCACAATTAACCGCATAGAATTAAATGTGGCGTGTGACGCATTCTTCAGTTTTTGTCCCAGGGATATAGCAAACCTGATTGATACTGTCGATGAACATGAGTAAAATTAGCAACTCATTTCTCATTGAGGTGCTTTACCAACCTTGAAACCACAATCTTAAATTCAAATACTTCTCAAGCTCAATGGATCAATGGTTCTTTATTATCACATGTACAGGTACAGAGGCACTGCAAAATTATATTATTGCCGACAATTCATTAAAGTATTACCCCAATTAGTAAAAGGTGTATAGAAATAATCCACTGAGACAGTAAACAGGAGTTGCCAGGTTAAGTTTAGTTTCGAGATACAGCGTGGAAACAGGCCCTTCGGCCCACCGAGTCCGTGCCAACCAGTGATCCCCACACACTAACACTATCTTACACACACCGAGTGACAAATTTTTACATTTATACCAAGCTAAATAACTTACAAACATGTACGTCTTTGGAGTGTGGGAGGAAACAGAAGATCTTGGAGAAAACCCATGCAGGTCACAGGGAGAACGCACAAACACCGTACAGACAGCACCTGCAGTCAGGATCGAACCTGGGTCTCGGGTGCAGTAAGGCAGCAACTCAACCGGTGCACCACTATGCCACCATTTTGCGAGCTCGGTCTTCTGGAGTATTGCCCGACCCGGGCAAGCCCAGGCTGTTGTAGAGCCTCCAGATGGTACATTCTTCCCGTGACCGTGTGGCTTTTATCAGAGATAGACATAGAAAACATAGATAATAGGTGCCGGAGGAGGCCATTCAGCCCTTAGAGCCAGTGACCCGTTCAGTGATTTGGCCTCGACGGCCCTCTGTGGCAGGGAATTCCACAAATTCACAACTCGCTGGGTGAAAATGTTTTTTTCTCACCTCAGTCTTAAATGGCTTCTTCTTTATTCTAAGACTGTGGCCCCTGGTTCTGGACTCGCCCAACATTGGGAACATTTTTCCTGCATCTTGCTTGTCCAGTCCCTTTATAATTTAATGTTTCTATAAGATTCCCCCTCATCCTTCTAAACTCTTCGGTTTCCTCCTACACTCCAAAGGTGTAGAGGTTTGTAGATTAATTGGCTTGGTATAAATGTAAATTGTCCCTTGTGTTTGTAGGATAGTGTTAATGTGTGGGGATCGCTGGTCGATATGGACACGATGGGTCGAAGGGCGTGTTTCCGCGCTGTATGTCTAAAACTAAAATCTCTAAACTATATCCAGCGTCACAACTGAAATATCTTCATTGTCCTCATTATGAGAGTACATTATATTGAAAAGCCTTCTCAAATTATTAAATGATTGTCTTTTGGGTATAAATCCCGTTTGATCCGTATTTATTAAATTGTTAATATAATTATTTAGCCTTCTAGCTAGAATCTTTGCTAAAATTTTCTGATCCATATTTAGAAGTGAAATAGCTCTATAAGAGCCCGGTTCATATAAATCTTTATCTTTTTTTGGTATAAGCGTTATTGTTGCTTCTGCTAGGGTTTCTGGTAGTTTATTTTCAGTATAAGCCTGCATGTATAAATTGAATAATCTTGGTACGATTGACTCCTGAAATCTTTTATAAAATTCATTACTAAAACCGTCTGGTTCTGGGGTCCTCCCATTTTTCAGTGAGTTTATTATTTGTTTTATTTCTTCACTAGTAATCCGTGCTCCTAATTGCTCTTGTTCTAAACTATCCAATTTTGGGAGCTTGCAATTATCTAAAGAATTTGTAATTTTACTTACATCTTTATTTATTTTAGATGTATATAAATCATGATAAAATTGGGCAAACCACTTATTAATATCCTTAGGCAATGTTAGAAACTCACCGTTATCCGATTTAATTTTAGTAATAGTTTTTTCCTTTTCTCGTTGCTTCAGTTGCCTCGCAAGTAGTTTATGTGGCTTATCCCCAAATTCGAAGTGTGCTTGTTTTGTAATATGGAATAATCTTATTACTCTAGCCGATAGTATTCTATTGACTTTATATATCAATAAAGTTATCTTATTATGTTTATTTATGGTTGGGTCAGTTGCATTGTCCAGTTCTAGTAATTTTATTTTCTGTTCTATCCGCTGAAGTTCTCTTTGATTTTCCTTATTTTGAAAACTTTGGTAAGAGATTATGACACCGTGAATATATGCCTTGAAGGTTTCCCATAATAGCGGTGCAGAAATACCCGGCGTGTCATTTATTTCGAAAAAAAGTTTTGGTTGTTCTTTTATATAACCCTGCGGGTTATTTAATATGTGTGCATTGAACCTCTAAAAAGGTTTTATACTCGGCATTCCCTCAATTTTAAGTATAAAAGTCAATGGTGAGTGATCAGAAATAATACTATTATGATATGATGGTTTATTCGTATACGGGATCAATTTTGTGTCCAATAAGAAATAGTCAATTCGTGAATAAGTTTTGTGAACTGATGAATAAAATGAGTATTCCCTACCACTTGGATTTGCTATTCTCCAAACATCAGCTATGTTATTATTTTTTATACAAGTATTTAAAAATTCACAGGTCTTAGTTTTAACAAGACGCTTCCCTAGCTTTATTGATTTATCTAAGTATGGGTCTATAACACAGTTGAAATCTTCCCCCATTATTATATTTTGAAAATTATGCTCTGCGATTAAATCTATTATTTTCCTAAAAAATTGTGGGTTATCAAAATTAGGCGCGTAAATATTTATCATAGTTAATGGTGTATTGTAAATTTCTCCCGTGACTATAACATATCTTCCCTCTTTATCAGATATGGATTTCTTTAATTTAAAAGGTATGCCCTTCCGAATTATAATGGCCGTGCCTCTTGCTTTAGAGGTGAATGAGGAGTAATAGGTTTGACCTATCCAATTTGCCCTTAATCTGATCTGAGTTTGTTGTTTCAAATGTGTCTCTTGTAGGAAAGCAATATCCATATTTAATGATTTTAATTGTGCCAGAATTTTACCCCTCTTAATTGGCTCATTCTACATCTCTGATGTTCAAACTACAGAAGGTGAGACCTCCGATATTTATTCGACTATTATCTTGCATTGGCTATTATTACCAGACTGTACGATTCATGTGATGCAGCCAAGTACCTCAAAATCCCGAATCCAGAGTTGTCCTTCATAATTTCTACAGTAGTTCTACATCTCCTGACACTATTAAACATAATTAAGGGAAAGAGAAAAACATAAAATAAAGTGTACATAAAAATTATTGAGTCATACAACACATAATTGTGAATAAACAAAAAAAGTGAATGTAATTTATCAAAAAAGCGATAAATTACAAAAAAGCCACCTAAGGTAGCTAGATTTGTTTTTAAATTGACCTCCGTCGATGAGAAGGCATTTGATCAAGTAGAATGGTAGTATTCATACAAGGTACTCCAAAAATTTAATACGGGAGAGGATTTTATTAGATGGTTTAAACTACTTTACGATAGACCTACGTCAAGAATATTAACTAACAATACGCTATCTCCAAAATTTTACTTATCAAGGGGTAATAGGCAAGGGTGTGCCTTATCACCATTGCTATTTGCCCTTATGATAGAACCGCTGGCCGAAAGGATTAGAAATCACCCGAATATTCACGGATATGACACCAAGGACTCAAAGAATAAAATTTCATTATATGCTGATGATATCCTTTTGTATATTACTAATACACAAACGAGTATACCCACCTTATTAACACTAAGGAATTTGGCTCTTTTTCAGGATATAGAATAAATTGGAATAAAAGCGAAATTATGTCTTTAAAACCACAGGATTCGAGACACTTACTAAAATTCCCCTTCAAAATTGCAACAGAAAAATTCAAGTATCTGGGTATTCAAATTACGAGAAGACACAAATCATTATTTAGTGCCAATTTTATACCACTATTAAATAAACTGAATGATACGATTACATTTTGGAAAATGCTTCCGCTCTCATTGATAGGTAGAATTAACGCTATAAAAATGACTTTCTTACCACAATTAATATATTCGTTTCAAGCGATCCCAATATACATTCCAAAATATTTTTTTAAAAAACTAGATTCCACTATCACTAATTTTATATGGGACTACAGAACACATATAATTCAACGAAAGCATTTGTGCAAATCTAAAGAAGTTGGGGGTTTATCATTACCTAACTTTATGTATTACTACTGGGCAGTGCATATTAAGAACATAATGTACTGGCTGGATAGTTCCACTCAGCAGTTGGAGTGGATAAGAATGGAGAAAGAGGAGTGCTATCCGCACGATATAGGAACGATCCTGCTCTCACCGATAAAATTGAATAGTATAATATATAAGAATAACCCAATTATTCACAATATATTAAGAATTTGGAAAAAAATAAAAGTATCCTTGAAATTAAATAATTTATCAGTACTGACCCAACTATTGAACAACCCCACATTCAAACCTTCTCTCATCGACAACACATATCAACAAAAAAAAATGAAAAGAAATGATTCAATTAATTGTCATTGTCAGTGTACAGTACAGAGACAACAAAATGCATTTTTAGCATCTCCCTTGAAAGGGAGACACAGGGCGTCGCGGTGTGCCCGCGCCTGCCGCCGTAATTAACAATGGGATAGACTGGGGATTAGGAAAGTAGGGGATATGTATGAAGTGGGCAAACTGTTATCATTTCAACAATTAAAATTAAAATTTAAATTGGAGGATAATCAATATTTTAAATATATACAGGTATGTGACTTTATGAAGAAATATACACATAGATTTCAAACTATATTTTTAAATCCTTTAGAAGAAGCAATGAATATTAAGGGTGATTCACAAAAATTAACAGCCTACTTTTATAATAATATATTAAATAGAGAATCACCCTCAACAGAAGCACTAAGGGAAGATTGGGAACATGAGCTAATGATAAAGACCTCGAAGGATAGATGGGAAAAGTATTTGATGAATACACATAACTGTTCTATTAATGCAAGACATAATTTAATTCAATTCAAATTATTAGTTAGACTATATTATTCAAAAACAAGGTTGAATAAATTTTATCCAAACGTCTCTCCCAGATGCGATAAATGTTTGTTTCAAAACGCTAATATAACACATTCATTTGTAGGATGTACAAAGTTGAATAAATTTTGGAGTGATATATTTGATATATTTACAAAGCTTTTCAAGTCAAGAATAGAACCCAAAACGGAATGGATTATATTTGGAATAATAGGAGAAGATACCAATTTAAATAAAGATCAAAATGTTTTTTTTTAATTATGGGTTAATAATTGGAAAGAAATTGATACTTAAATTTTGGAAAAATTCAACCATACCAACTGTTAAAATGTGTATTAGGAATATGATGGACATAGCACGCCTTGAAGAAATGAGACTCTGACTAATAGATAAATATGACCAATTCTTAAGGAGTTGGTCTCCTTTCATCGACTTTTTGGAATCATGTGATGCAGCGGTACCGTAAAGATTGCTGATTTCAGTTCATGACGCGGATAGATCTACATCTCCGAATACAGATTTGAAAAATTCTCTTTTAAGGGGCCTTATCTTCTATTTCTACTTTCCACTTTCTCTCTTTCTTTTTTATTTTTTATATACACACTTCACGTTTTTCCAATCTCTAACATCTATTTTTCCACTTTTTCCTCTTTCTATTGTTTTCTTTTTCTTGTCTTGCTTACTTCCTTCTCATAACATAAAACTAGAGGTTGTACATAGAATGGATTACGGTATGACATAGTTGGCACCTAAAATTAGGTTCCACTGTACTGTTTTGTACTGTATAATCTTCTAATAAAATAAATTAAAAAAAAAAAAAAAAATAAAAAAAATCTCTAAACTAAATTAAACACTATTTGCAATTCCTTGGCCTCCTTTCCCAACTGCTCCAGATCATGTTGTAAACTTAGATTTCCATCCCCCAGTGTCTGCTATACCACCAATTTTGGTGTAATCTGCAAATTTACTAATGATATTAACGACATTTTCAGTCAATTCGTTAAAGTATATAACAAACAGCATTGGTTCCTGCACTGACCTTTGTAGCACTCCATTGATCACAGGCCTCCAATCAGAAAAAAACAATCCACAACTTCTTCAGTCTGAAGAAGGGTCTCGACCTGAAACGTCACCTATTCCTTCTCTCCAGACCTTTTGCTGTCTACCTCCACAACTACCATTTGACTTCTATTCCTCCATCCTAATTTTGAATCCAAATATCTAGCTCACCTTGCAAACTATCCCATGAAAGGCAAGGGTAAAATTCACAAGATTATAGAATGCATCAAATTGTTGCCAGTGTTACCAGGAAGGGAAATCTGCAAAATTGATTTGAAATTCAAAGGAACTTGAGTCCGTTTTGGATCAAGATAATCGGTCTGATATCCTGCATTTTAATTGTAATTTCACACACTAACAAATCTGATATCATTATGTAGTGCAAATAGCAGGTGAATATGTCAAAGTTGCAAGTTTTATTGCAAGTTTTGAAAACCATTTATCATTTCCTTACAGTTTAGAGATACAGCGCGGAAATAGCCTGCTAATTCCGCACTGACTAGTGATCCCCCTTATGTTAGCAGCTACTACACACAATTTACAATTTTTACCAAAGCCAATTAACCTACAAACCTGTGCACCTTTGGAGTATGGGAGGAAACTCGAGCACCTGGGGAAAACCCATACGGTCACAAGATAATGTACAAACTCCGTACAGACAGCCCCCATAGTCAGGTTCGAATCCGTGTCTCTGGTTGGTAAACCTAAAGAAATCTGACATGTCCAAAGATTGGTTGAGTTGTGCTGGATAAAACGCATGTACCTGTGGTGAATGAATTAGACATGTTATTGAGTATGTGTAAGAAGGAACTGCAGATGTTGGTTTACACCAAAGATAGACACAAAAAGCTGGAGTAACTCGGCTGGACAGGCAGCATCTCTGGAGAGAAGGAATGTATGACGTTTTGGGTCAAGACCCTTCTTCAGACATGTTATTGAGCTGGACAGGTCCAGGCTCAAAGCTGCTACTTTTGTTCTTACGTTAACATCGATGAGATTGATACAGAAGTTGATTTGTTTTCCTTGGAGCATCGAAGATTGAGGGGACACCCGATAGAAATATATTAAATTTTAAGAGGCATAAGAAGAAACACAAGAAACTGCAGATGTTGGATCTTGAGCAGCAAACAAAGTCCTGGAGGAACTCAGCAGGTCAGGCAGCATCCATAGAGGAAACGGACAGTCGATGTTTTGGGCCGGGACCTTTCTTCAGAGTACAGAGGCATAGATAGGATAGACAATCAGAATCTTTATCCCAGGATGGAATTTCAGACTGGAAGCTCTGGCTTTAAGGTGAGAAGGGGCATGCGTTTTTACCCAGACAGTAGTGGGTTCCTCTAATGCGCTGCCTGGGGTGGTCGTGGAGACAGATACAATGGATGCATTTAAGATCCTTTTAGATAGGCATGGATATGCAGGGAATTGTGGAAGGCTGATATTGATATTGGCAGAGGAGATTTGTTTAATTTGGCATTATATTCATCCTAGACAATGTTGACCTCAGAACCTGTTCCTGTGCTGTTCTATATTTTATGTAAAGCCAACAATATAGTTAATATATTTGATAAGCCAAAACCTAACCATATGATGTTCAGTTACATTAGCCATATGCACTGATCCATTCCATTTTCTTCCATAATAACAAACTAAAAACTGAATGATTATTCTGCCTCTATTCAATTATTTCTCAAAGTCCAACAAAAATAAGTTTTCACTAATTTTCTCATAAAGTGTCCTTTCTAAATTCAGGGTAGACAAATATGCTGGAGAAACTCAGCGGGTGAGGCATCATCTATGGAGCAAAGGAATAGGTGATGTTTCGGGTTGAGACCCTTCTTCAGACTGATGTCGGGGTGGGAGGAGAGAAGGGGGGCGGGAAAAAGAAAGGAAGAGGCGGAGACAGTAGGCTGTGGGAGAGCTGGGAAGGGGAGGGGGAAGAGGGAGAAACAAGGACTTCCTGAAATTGGAGAAGCCACTGCTCGTACTGCTGGGGTGTAAACTACCCAAGTGAAATGTCCAAGAGAGAGTTAGATAGGGCTCTTAAAGATAGCAGAGTCAGGGGATATGGGGATAAGGCAGGAATGGGGTACTGATTGGGGATGATCAACCATGACCCATTAAATGGCAGTGCTGGCTCGAAGGGCTGAATACCTGCACCTATTGTCTATAATATGAGGTTCTGCTCCTCCAAATTGCGGTGGGATTCACTCTGGCCATGGAGGAGGCCCAGCATAGAAAGGTCGAATTCGGAATGGGAGGGGGAGTTGAAGTGCTGAGCCACTGGGAGATCAGGTTGGTTAATGCGAACTGAGCTGAGGTGTGGGGCGAAACGATCGTCAAGCCTGCGCTTGGTCTCACCGATGAGCAGTTGACATCTGGAACAACAGATGCAATAGATGAAGTTGGAGGAGGTGCAGGTGAAGCTCTGCCTCACCTGGAAAGACTGCTTGGGTCCTTGGATGCAGTCTAGGGGGGAGGTAAAGCGACAAGTGTAGCATTTCCTGCGGTTGCAAGAGAAAGTACCAGGGGAGGGGGTGGTTTGGGTGGGAAGGGTCGAATTGACCAGGGAAAAATCCAAAATTTAGAATCTAAATTCAGAATCCTTTAATTTATTTTGCCTAGTTCATTCATTCATCTTCATACAATCTCAAAAAAATGTGTTTTGCATCTTTCTTTCTAATCCTTTCCACAAGAAAGCACGTAAAGTTTTCAAATATTTTGTAGATACCCATAAAATCACACACTTTTTTGCATAATACTTTTAGTTTTTAGTTCAGTTTAGTTTAGAGATACAGAGCGGAAACAGGCCCTTCGGCCCGTTGGGTCCATGCCGACCAGCGATCTCCGCACATTAACACTACCCTACACATACTAGGGACAATTTACATTTTATACCAAGCCAATTAATCTACAAACCACCAGTGTGTGGGAGGAAACTGAAGATCTTTAGGAGTCCCGTTGGTGCAGAGATAGAGTTGCTGCCTTACAGATCGCCGGAGACCAGTGTTCGATCCCGATTATGGGTGCGGTCTGTACCATATAACAATTACAGCACGGAAACAGGCCATCTCGACCCTCCTAGTCCGCGCCGAACACGTATTCTCCCCTATATACACCTGCGTTCAGACCATAACCCTCCATTCCTTTCCCGTCCATATAACTATCCAATTTACTTTTAAATTATAAAAACGAACCTGCCTCCACCACCTTCACTGGAAGCTCATTCCACACAGCCACCACTCTCCGAGTAAAGAAGTTCCTCCTCATGTTACCCCTAAATTTCTGTACCTTAATTCTCAAGTCATGTCGCCTTGTTTGAATCTTCCCTAATCTCAGTGGGAAAAGCTTATCCACGTCAACTCTGTCTATCCCTATCATCATTTTAAAGACCTCTATCAAGTCCCCCCTTAACCTTCTGCGCTCCAAAGAATGAAGCCCTAACTTGTTCAACCTTTCTCTGTAACTTAGTTGCTGAAACCCAGGCAACATTCTAGTAAATCTCCTCTGTACTCTCCTCTGTTGTCTCGACCAAAATTGTACACCATACTCCAAAATTGGCCTCACCAATGCCTTGTACAATTTTAACATTACATCCCAACTTCTATACTCAATGCTCTGATTTATAAATGCCAGAACACCAAAAGCTTTCTTTACCACCCTATCTACATGAGATTCCACTTTCAGGGAACTGTGCACAGTTATTCCCAGATCCCTCTGTTCACCTGCATTCTTCAATTCCCTACCATTTACCATGTACGTCCTATTTTCATTTGTCCTGCCAAGATGTAGCACCTCACACTTACCAGCATTAAACTCCATCTGCCATCTTTCAGCCCACTCTTCCAACTGGCATAAATCTCTCTGTAGACTTTGAAAATCTACTTCATTATCTACAACCCCACCTATCTTAGTATCATCTGCATACTTACTAATCCAATTTACCACACCATCATCCAGATCATTGATGTACATAACAAACAACAGTGGACCCAACACAGATCCCTGTGGCACCCCACTAGTCACTGGCCTCCAACCTGACAAACAACCATCCACCATTACTCTCTGGCATCTCCCATTCAGCCACTGTTGAATCCATCTTGCTACCCCACCATTAATACCCAACCATTGAACCTTCTTAACCAACCTTCCGTGAGGAACCTTGTCAAAGGCCTTACTGAAGTCCATATATACAACATCCACTGCTTTACCCTCATCAATTTCCTGAGTAACCTCTTCAAAACATTCAAGAAGATTAGTCAAACATGACCTTCCAGGAACAAATCCATGTTGACTGTTCCTAATCAGACCCTGTTTATCCAGATGCTTATATATATTATCTCTAAGTATCCTTTTCCATTAATTTGCCCACCACTGACGTCAAACTAACAGGTCTATAATTGCTAGGTTTAATCTTAGACCCCCTGTTAAACAATGGAACAACATGCGCAGTACGCCAATCCTCCGGCACTATTCCCGTTTATAATGACATTTGAAATATTTCTTTCATAGCCCCTGCTATTTCTACACTGACTTCCCTCAATGTCCTAGGGAATATCCTGTCCGGACCTGGAGACTTATTCACTTTTATATTTCTCAAAAGTGTCTGTACCTCCTCTTCTTTCCATAGCTACTCTACTTGTTTCCCTTACCTCACATAATTCAATATCCTTCTCTTTGGTGAATACCGAAGAAAATAAATTGTTCAATATCTCCCCCATCTCTTTTGGCTCTGCAGATAGCTGTCCACTCTGACTCTCTAATGGACCAATTTTATCCCTCGTTATCCTTTTGCTATTAATATAGCTGTAGAAACCCTTTGGATTTACTTTCACCTTACTTGCCAAAGCAACCTCATATCTTCTTTTAGCTTTTCTAATTTCTTTCTTAAGATTCTTTTTACATTCTTTATACTCCTCAAGCACCTCATTTACTCCATGCTGCCTATAATTATTGTAGATCTCTCTCTTTTTCCGAACCGTGTCCAATTTCCCTTGAAAACCATGGCTCTATCCAATTTTTACTATTTCCTTTCAACTGAACAGGGACATAAAGATTCTGTACTCTTAAAATTTCACCTTTAAATGTACTCCAATTCTCTTCCACATCTTTCCCATAAAACAAACTGTCCCAATTTACTCCTTTTAAATCCTTTCGCACTTCCTCAAAGTTAGCCTTTCTCCAATCAAAAATCTCAACCCTAGGTCCAGTTATGACCCTCTCCAAAATTATATTGAAACTAATGGTATTGTGATTACTGGTCCCGAACTGTTCCCCAACGCACACCTCTGCCACCTGACCCATCTCATATAACCATATAACATATAACCATATAACAATTACAGCACGGAAACAGGCCATCTCGACCCTACAAATCCGTGCCGAACAAATTTTTTTCCCCCATTTCCTAACAGGAGGTCCAGCACCGCCCCTTCTCTAATAGGTACTTCTATGTATTGCTGCAAAAAACTATCCTGCACACATTTTACAAACTCCAACCCATCCAGCCCATTTACAGAATGGGTTTCCCAGTCTATGTGTGGAAAATTGAAATCTCCCACTACCTTGTGCTTACTACTAATATCTGCAATCTCCTTACATATTTGCTATTCCAATTCTCGCTCCCCATTTGGCAGTCTATAATACACCCCTATAAATGTTGCTAGCCCTCTCCCATTTCTCAGTTCCACCCAAATGGCCTCCCTAGACGAGCCCTCTAATCTATCCTACCAAAGCACTGCTGTAATATCTTCCCTGATAAGCAATGCAACACCTCCACCTCTTGCCTCTCCAATTCTATCACACCTGAAGCAACAAAATCCTGGAATATTTAGTTTCCAATCACAGCCCTCCTGCAACCATGTTTCACTGATCGCCACAACATCATACTTCCAGGTGTCAATCCATGCTCTAAGTTCATCCACCTTTCTTACAATGCTCCTAGCATTAAAATATACACATTTAAGAAACCCACCATCTCTTATTCTCTGTTTTATTTTATTTTTCTTCTCTCTCCCCTACATTTTGGGTCAGAGTGCTACCATTCTCTGCCTTCTGCCTTACACACTGACTGCTAGCTTTCCCAATTCGAGTCCCTCCCTCCAACCATACTAGTTTAAAGTCTCCCCAGTAGCGTTTGCAAATCTCCCCGCCAGGATATTGGTCCCCCTCGAGTTCAAGTGCAACCCGTCATTTCTGTACAGGTCGCACCTTCCCCAAAAGAGGTCCCAATGATCCAGAAACTTGAATCCATACCCACTGCACCAGTCCCTCATCCACGCATTTATCCTCCACCTCGCTCCATTCCTACTCTCACTGTCGCGTGGCACAGGCAGCAACCCTGAGATTGTTGCCTTTGCAGTCCTTCTCCTTAACTCTCTACCTAACTCCCTAAATTCTTCTTTCAGGACCTCTTCTCTTTTTTTACCTATGTCGTTGGTACCTATATGTACCACAACCTCAGGCTCCTCTCCCTCCCATTTCAGGATTTCTTGGACACGTTCAGACACATCCCTGACCCTGGCACCAGGGAGGCAAACTACCACCCGGGTCTCCTGTCTATGTCCACAGAATCGCCTATCCGACCCCCTGACTATAGAGTCCCCTATTACAATTGCCCACGGGTACATTCTCCCCGTGACTTGCATGGGTTTTCTCCAAGATCTTCGGTTTCCTCCCACAATCCAAAGATGTACAGGTTTGTAGGTTAATTGGCTTGGTAAATGTAAAAATTGTTCCTAGTGGGTGTTGGATTGTGTTATTGTGCGGGGATCGCTGGTCGGCACGGACCCGGTGGGTTGAAGGGCCTGTTTCCGTACTTTATCGCTAAATTAAACTAAATCACGCCGTTCACGGTGAGAACGTACAAACTACCCATAGTCAAGACCAGCACCCATAGTCAGGATTGAACCGAGGTCTCCGGCGCTGTAAGGCAGCAACTCTTCTGCTACGCCACCGTGCCGCACATTAATCTTGATAAATTTGTCCAATGAGACACTCCAATTGCCAAAATTCCCTTGAACTATGAAATATGCAGTGAGACCAACTGATAACCAGTAACAAAAAACACTGTTGATGATAGAATTATCTTTATTTTTACTTGACTTCAAAAGGATTGAAGATCAGAAATTGAGTACATCTTTCAGCATGTGTTAATCTAGCTTGATTTTACTTCGGAGTCACGCGAGTGACTACATGAAGAAGGGCCGTCCGTCTGCGTGCGCGTCATTACGTCTGAACACTACACGCGCGACGGACTGGCAGAGGCACTGCGCCCTCCCAGGCCATTAGGATGGCAGGTAAGGAAAGTTGAATCACTTACCTGCGTTCTTTCAGGCTTGAAACTTTTTGTAGTTTCAGGGCCCAGATGTCGAAGAGACGGTCCGCGGGGAAGTCAGCTGCCGAAGACCGCAGCATTTCCCAGTAGTGAGCAATGATGTTTCCCGACATTTAGTGCCAGCAGAACCAGCAGGAGACTTGTTGCAGGAGGAGAGCTCCGTTGGTGGTCCTGCAGTACGGGAAAATCCACCCGCAAGTCAAACAAACCCGTTGACTTAGAAGAGTCCGGAAAGGGAAATTTAAAATAAACCACACCAAAAGGTGTCAACTCAAACCATCTCCAGATGGTCAAAAGAGGTAATGGCGGTAGCAGGAGTAAACATTTATTTGGTTAAATCTCACTCCACCAGGGCTGCATCTACGTCAGCAGCAAGAGCTATGGACGTGCCCCTTGACGACATCCTAGTGGCTGCAGGATGGACGAATGAAATAACGGTCCACCGGTTTTATAACAAACCCATAACCGGAATGGGGGTGTTTGCACGTACCATTTTAAGTTCTGTCCCTTAGTTTCCCCTCAAGGTTGGGAGGGGTACCTATTTTTTTAAAACTTTTCTTTCATTTAAAGCATCAGTGTCTTTACTTAACTACGTAATGTCTGAATGCTTTAATGATTACACTCATCCATGGTCAATCCATTCAGTGTGTGACGCCTGGATTCGTAACCGGCGTAAAATCACAGAGCTTTGAAATCTTCACGTAGTCACTCACGTGACTCCGAAGTAAAATAGTAAGATTAAACGAGAACTTACCAGTTTGAAGTTTAATCTTGATTTTATGAGGAGTTACGATGAGCGATTACGTGCCCATCGCTCCCACCTTCATACTATCAAGGTCACATGGAAGTTCTAGTTTCTTCACAATCTTACTATTCTCAGATCTTCTTTTTATCTGTGATTTAACACCGCTGCTTTGAAGATTGACGCGCACGCAGACGGACGGCCCTACTTCACGTAATCGCTCATCGTAACTCCTCATAAAATCAAGATCAAACTTCAAACTGGTAAGTTCTCGTTTAATCTTACTAATATATAGTGCACATGCTGTGGGCAAATTTCTATCCGACATGCAACACCTTATCCTTCAGTCAAATCAAATATCCAATTATTAAAGTTTAGCCCAAGTGACTTGGCGAAACTGGTCTTTTCCATCAGCAAGAAACTATACTTGTGTTCCCCCTCTGTTACCGAAAACCAAAGAAACCCAAACATAGAACACAGAACGGTACGGTCAGTAAAATGTTGAAACTGTGGATGCTTTCAATGCTGATCAATTATTCCGTATCGACAGCACCTGCTCCATAGGACCACATGACCATAAGACATAGGAACAAAATTAGGACATTCACCAGAAATTAGTAATCAAGTTCCTATCAAACCCATTTTGAAAATACCCAATCACTTGGCCTCCATAGTCATTTGTGGCAATGAATTCCACAGATAGCCCCCTCTGGCTAAAGACAATCTCCCTCATCTCCATTCTAAGGCTGTGCCCTCTGATCCTAGACTCTCCCACTACTGGAAACATCCTCTCCACAATACACTATCTATACCTTTGTTTATTTAACAATGAGAACCCCTTCCTCCTCCTAAACTCCTGAGAATGGAGGCTAAGTGCCTTAAAACGCTCCTCATACGTTAACTCAATTATCCCCGGGATTGTTCTTGTAATCCTCCTCTGGATCTTCTCCAACCTCAGCCTTCCTCAGATATTGGGGCCAAAACTGCTCACAATATTCCAAATATGGTCAGACCTATGCCTTGTAAAACCTCAGCATTACATCTTAGCTTTTATCTTCTTGCCCTCTTGAAATTAATGCTAACATTGTATTTTCCTTTCTTACTACCGATTCAAACTGATAAATTACCATTTTGGGAATCCTGCACCCGCACTCCCAAGTCCTTTTTGCAACACGATTTCTAAATCCCAAAATCAGTAAACATACCTTGTCCCCGCTGTCATGGATGGATACCTAACCTGCGTCTCCTCTTCGAAGAGATAGAAGCAAGAACATGAACATTGAATTCTCCAATTTTAGGAACTGAAGACAATAGGTGCAGGAGTAGGCTACTCGGCCCTTCGTGCCAGCACCGCCATTCAATGTGTCATGGCTGATCATCCCCAATCAATACCCCGTTCCTGCCTTCTCCCCATATCCCCCGACTCCACTATCTTTAAGAGCCCTATCTAGCCCTCTCTTGAAAGTATCCAGAGAACCGGCCTCCACCGCCCTCTGAGGCAGATAATTCCACAGACTCACAACTCTGAGAAAAAGTGTTTCCTCTTCTCCGTTCTAAATGGTTTACCCCTTATTCTTAAACTGTGGCCCCTGGCTCTGGACTCCCCCAACATCGGGAACATGTTTCCTGCCCATGTCATGTTCTAGCATGTCCAAACCCTTAATAATCTTATATGTTTCAATAAGAAACCCTCTCATCCTTCTAAACTCCAAGCCCAGCCGTTCCATTCTCTCAGCATATGACAGTCCCACCTCACCTCTCCCTGCTTCCCACATCCCTCATTTCCTCCCTCCATTCCTTCCACTAGCAATTCACAATTCTTCATTCCTTACGTTTCACACCTCTTGGCTTTTCATCTCTGGCCTTTGTCCAACCATCTGCTTATCACACCCTCTCCTCACCTTCATCCACTTATTACCTGCTGGGCTTTGTCCTGCCCCTCCTCCACAATTGCAGCTTTATACCCTCAATCAGTCAGAAGAAGTCCCATCTACCCCATGTTCTTGAGAGATGTTGCTTAGTTACTGGAGTATTTTAAGTCTTTTTTATTTGTAAACCAGCATCTTGTCCAGGACAAGGGGTCACAGCTTAAGGATAAGGGGGAAATCCTTTAAAACCGAGGTGAGAAGAACTTTTTTCACACAAAGAGTGGTGAATCTCTGGCACTCTCTGCCACAGAGGGTAGTTGAGGCCAGTTCATTGGCTATATTTAAGAGGGAGTTAGATGTGGCCCTTGTGGCTAAGGGGATCAGGGGGTATGGAGAGAAGGCAGGTACGGGATACTGAGTTGGATGATCAGCCATGATCATATTGAATGGCGGTGCAGGCTCGAAGGGCCGAATGGCCTACTCCTGCACCTAATTTCTATGTTTCTATCTGCAGTTCCTTGTTTCTACATGGAACAGTACAGCACAGGAACAGGCATTTTGGCCTACTATCGTCCAAATATGCTAGCCATTCAATATTAACTTCTTTTGATCAGTTGCCATTGATCACCACTCCCATTGATTGTCAGACTCATTGTTTGCATCACTGAATATTCAAGTTTATTTTCGTTTCAGTTTTTGTACTCAAAAATATTTCTGAAAGACTATTTGCTGTTTCTATTTTCTCTTTCCAAGCTCTCCATGGTTGCAAAATGCTTTGGGAGATGCCCTGAATATACTTTACAAAGGGAATTATCTTTTTTCTTCTGTTTTCATCCCTCCTTTCCTCTAATTTATTGTTTTCTCATTCCTTTGCATTAATATTGATAAGTACCCAACACTTCAGCTAAAAATAAGCAATTTATAACAATGGCCTGTTTCCTTTATCATCATTACTTGTTTGCATATCGTTCATTCATTGCTCTATATCTCTCTACTCATCGTCTTTATCTCTAGTTTCCCTTTCCCATGGCTTTCAGTCTGAAGAAACATAGAAGCATAGAAAATATATGCAGGAGGAGGCCATTCGGCCCTTCAAGCCAGCACCACCATTCAATTGTGATCATGGCTGACCGTCTCCAACCAATAACCCGTGCCTGCCTTCTCCCCATATTCCTCGATTCCACCAGCCTCTAGAGCTATCTAACTCTCTCTTAAATCCATTCAGTGATTTGGCCTCCACTGCCCTCTGTGGCAGGGAATTCCATGAATTCACAACTCTCTGGGTGAAAAGGTTTTCTCACCTCACTCCTAAATGGCCTCTCCTTTATTCTAAGTGTGGCCCCCGGTTCTGGACTCGCCCAACATTGGAATTTTTTTTCCTGCATCTAGCCTGTCCAGTCCTTTTATAAGTTTATATAAGATATCCCCTCATCCTTCAAAACTCCAGTGAATACAAGCCTAGTCTTTTCAATCTTTCCTCAAATGACAGTCCCGCCATCCCAGGGATCAATCTCGTGA
Organism: Leucoraja erinaceus; assembly: GCF_028641065.1. Lineage (NCBI taxonomy): Eukaryota > Metazoa > Chordata > Chondrichthyes > Rajiformes > Rajidae > Leucoraja > Leucoraja erinaceus. The sequence goes on from NC_073377.1 coordinate 4,518,171, forward strand.
ACCTACGCTGCACTGCCTCAACCACAAGGATGTCCTTCCACAAATTAGGAGACCAAAACTGTACGCAATCATCCAGATTTGGTCTTACCAGAGCCCTACACAACTGCAGAAGAACCTCTTTACTCCAATACTGAAATCCTCTTGTCATGAAGGCCAACATTCCATTAGCTTTCTTCACTGCCTGGTGTACCTGCACACCAACTTTCAGTGACTGGTGTACAAGGACACCCAGGTCTCGCTGTTCCTCCCCGTTACCTAACCTAACCCCATTGAGATAATAATCTGCCCCCTTGTTTTTGCCACCAAAGTGCATAACCTCACATTTATCTATATTATACTGCATCTGCCATGCATTCGCCCACTCACTCAACCTATCCAGGTCACCCTGCAACCTCCTAACTTCCTCTTCACAGTTCACACTGCCATCCAGCTTTGTGTCATCCACAAACTTGCTGGTGTTGCTCCTAACTCCCTCTTCCAAATCATGAATATATGGTAAACAGTTGCAGCCCAACACCGAGCCTTACGGCACTCCACTCGCCACTGCCTGCCATTCTGAAAAGAACCCGTTCATTCTTCTCCTTCTCAAATTGCAGATGAAAACGAATCATATTATGATCACTACCTCCAAGCGGTTCCTTTATCTCGAGTTCTCTTATCAAATCTCGTTCATTGGACAACACTAAATCCTGAATTGCCTTTTCGCCGGTTGGCTCCATTACAAGCTGCTCTCAGAATCCACCTCGGAGTCATTCTATAAACTCTCTTTCTTGGGGTCCTGAACCAACCTGATTTTCCCAGTCTACCTGCATATTGAAATCCCTCATCACCACAGTGGCATTATCTTTGTTACAAGCCAGTTTTAACTCCTGCTGCAACTTACACCGTACATCCGGCTACTATTCGATGGTCTGCAGATAACACCAATTAGTGTATTTTTGCCTTTGCAGTTCCTCAACCCAATTCACAGTGACTCTACCTCGTCAGTCCCTATATGTTCCCTCGCAAAGAACTGAATTTCATCCCTCACCAGCAGAGCTACCCCCCATCCTCTGCCCCTGTCTGTCCTTTCTATAGGATGTATAACACTGAATATTAAGTTCCCAGGCCCGATCCTCCTGCAGCCACGTCTTGGTAATCCCTACAATGTCATATCTACCAACGTCTAACTGAGCCTCAAGCTCATCTACTTTACTTCTTATACTTCACGCATTCAAGTACAATACTTTTATTTCCTTACGCATCTCACCTTTCACATCGATCCCTATTACACTTGGCCATACTCTCCTATCCCTTTGTGAGCTTACATTCCCGTTAATTCTGGGATATTAACCATCCCTTTACTCGCTTTCTTTTTAACTCCTTCCTGGGATTACACAAAGGAATCCCATTTGACATCCCCGCCTCTATTTATTTTAAAAGCACCCGTGTCACAGTGGCAAACCTGCCTGCCAGAATGCCAATCCCCCACCTGTTAAGGTGCAATCCTTCCCTTTTGTACAGTTCCCCCTTTACTCCAAAACAGATCCCGGTGGTCGAAGAATCTAAATCCCTGCCCCCTGCACCAGTTCCTCGGCCACACATTCAGGTCCGGTATCTCCCTGTTCCTGCTCTGTCCAGCACGAGGAACTGGAAGCAAACCAGAGATAACCACCCTGGAGGTCCTGCTTTTCAGCATTTTTCCGAGCTCTCTAAATTCACGCTTGCAGAATATTCATCCCCTTCTTTCCGACATAGTTTGTGCCGACATGAACTACAACTTCCGGATGTTCACCTTCGCCCTTGAGGATTTTCTGCACTCTGTCTGTGACATCCTGGATCCTGGCACCAGGGAGGCAGCACACCATCCTCGCATCCCTTCTGTTGCCGCTGAAACCCCTGTCCGTACCTCTCACAGTGGAGTCTCCAACTTCCACAGCGTTGCCTGACGTCAGCCTCTTGGTTTTGGCTCAACAGCACTTTTTGCTTCGCAAGCCAGTGCGCCACTCAGTGTGTTAACATATTTAGTCCCTTCTAAGTGGGTGAACCTATTCTCAAGAGGTACAACACCCGGGGATCTTTGCATTCCATGTTTCCATTCCTTTCTCACCGTCACCCACCTTCTCTCTTCCAGTACCTTAGATGTAACAATCTTACATTAGGACTCGTTGAGGAACGACTCAGTTTCTCAGACGAACCTGAGGTCATCCATTTGTTTCTCCAGTGACCCAACACGTTCCTTCAGGAGCTGTGCCTGGATGCACTTCTCACATTTGTAGCAGCCAGAGGCACCAGCAGTGTCCTTGACCTCCCACATACTGCAAGAATCACACTGAATCAGCTTGCCTGACATCTCCTTCTTTCGTTTGGTGTGGCGTCCTCCCTCAGCCTCCTCGTTGATGACTCTCGTGCCAAAGACTCACACTTTTCTCACAAGGCCGCTCCCTCACTGCCCCTCCCCTAGAGCAGCCTTGCTTAAATTGACAGATAAATTGTCTAATTTACCAATTTACAAACCAAATTCCTCAGTTTTAAACTGTTATTCCCCTCTGACTTACTTACCTTCCCCACGGGCTTCAGCCACAAGTTCTTCTCCCTGCTTCTCTTTTTTGTTGCTTGTTCAAGCTCCACATAATGCTGTGTGCTTAGTCTGGCTGCTCTTTTTCAACTTATTTTACCCTCTGACTCACCTCTGACTCACCTTCCCCACGGGCTTCAGCCAATCATTTCTTCTCTTTGATGCTGCTCGTTCAAACTCCACGTAAGCACTGTGATAAATCTAGCTGCCTCTTGGCGCTCTTTTTCAACTGTTTTCACCCTCTGACTCACCTCTGACTCACCTTCGACTCAACTTCCCCACAGGCTTCAGCCAATCAGTTCATCTCCCTGCTTCTCTTTGTTGCAGGGACTCGACCCGAGACAACACCAATTCTTTCTCTCCAGAGATGCTGCCATCCAGCTGAGTTACTCCAGATTTTCTATATTTATAATTTGGACATCTCAAGAAATGATCTAAATGGTTGGTTCCCTCCTACCTACCATCTCAGTGTTGTAAAGCCTAAAATCTGCAGTTGCTAGGCATTTGAGATCAAAACAGAAACTGCTGGGAATATATATCAGGTAATATATGTGTCCAACAAAACCTGAATCAGTTTCACGTTCATGAAATGACCTGAAACTTTAGCCTTTTTACTCTCTTTTGAGTCTGTCCAGTATTTCCTCTTCCTTTCCCATCTCAATGCAATCGCAGCAATTGGGAAAAAATTATATCACACTGAATGCTAAAATAGGCCCCTCTTAAATCTTTCCCCTCACCTTAAACCCATGTTATCTGGTCTTGTTTCCCCTACTCTGGGTAAAATATTTTAATATTCAGCCTATCTATTCCCTTCATGACCTTATACAACTCTATAAGATCTCATCCTATTGTGCTCCAAAAAATAAAGTCCTAGCGTGCTCTATTGCTCAAGCCCACAAGTCCTGGCAATATCCTCGTAAATCTTCTCTGCATTCTTTCCAGCTTCACAACATCCTTCCTTTAGCAGGGGGAACAAAACTGAACGCAATACTCTGTTTGACACATGAAATGCTGGAGCAAATCAGCAGATCAGGCAGCATCACTGGATAAAAGGAATGGGTGATGTTTCAGGTCGAGATCCTTGTCAGTCTGAAGGGTTTTCAGTCCAACATTTTGTGTCCATCTTCGGTGTAAATCAGCATCTGCAGTTCCCTCCTACACAATACTGCCTCACCAATGTCTTGTACAACTGTAACATAATCATCCCAACTTCGAATCTCAATACCCTGAGTGATGAAAACCAATGTTCCGAAAGCCTTTGTGAACACTCCATCTACCTGTAAGTGTCACTAGAGTAGATTCCAAATGGTGAAGTTGTAATCATGTAATCAGGACACAGCAGCACATTTTGATGTGCCCTTCTCTCCCATGTGTACTTTTCATTTCTCTTTTGCCCGTGCAACAAAGATAAGTAAGACACCACCTTTCATTTATGAGTTATGAGTAGTACTGCAAAATTAGAACAGTTGATTGTAGTTAGCAACACTGATAAATAGCATTAATTAGACAGAATAGCTTGACAGTGCTGAGCTAATGTCTTTAAATGTCTGCTTCACAATTAATATTCTCTGGCTACAACCCTATTTCAGATATTGGATTAATGCCACGCGTTAGTGCTCTTATAAAGGCTTTGTCATCCTAGTAAACAAATGATTCTATCAGATCAGACTTTATGGCTTCTGTCGAATCATAATTGAGTTTTATATTTTCACCATTCTCTTTCGTGCCCTTGCAAAATAAACTTCACCGTCATTGCCAGGCAGTTGTTAGTTTGAAAAGCATTTTATATAACCATCCTATCGACTCTTGGTGATCCTTTATCGTATACTGTATGAAAGCAGAAAATAAAATCCTCATGTTCTCCTGCAGTATGTCCACAACATAACAAAACAAGTTGAAATCTTTCAATGTCAGAAATGTGATGTAGTAAGTTTAGTGCAGAATTAGACTGTGCCTCCAATGGATACTGAGGCACTATCACCATTGATGCTTAAAAATCCAGCAGGAAGTGCTTAAAGGATTGAGATGGAATAAAATGGAATGTAGCCAGCAAATTATTTTCCCTGATGAGACCATGTTATATTTTCTCACTGTAGGACCTGCACCAAGTGGATTGCATTCAGCCAGACATTAATTCAATTTCAACTGGTTTTTAATTTAGCCAAGGTGTTTTAAGATCACTCACATGTCAAGTGGGAGCCGTGTCAGACTGCAAGAGAAAATTACAGTGCTGCATTCTTGCATCCACTGGGAACCCTATTGCAATTGGCCAAGTCTATTTCAATTGGGAAATGAAACAGCCTGCAGAGAAGGTTTTTATACCTTCAGTAAACCGTGGTCCCAGAGGTGAGAGAATAGTGACAATGTGTTTTCAAAGGGTTGAAAATCTATGTGCATTTTTTTATAACAAATATTGCTTTAACCTCCCTGTTGGGAACAGAAAACTCCACTGCTCTGTCCAATATTTAATGTGCCCTGATTCTGATTATATCTTCCTAGGCTAATTGGCCTTATGGGTGCATCTGTTGAATATAATCTGTATCAAATTTCAGCAGTGTTGATCCAGCATTTGAAAATGTTGGCATTTGAAGCTGATCTGGAGTTTTGATGAAAATCTCTGCAAGGTAACAGAAAATTATCAAGCAGGAAAGGGATTTAATATATAATAACTTTATTGTGCTTTAATTCCTATAATTCGGAAAATGTTGATGCATTTCATTGTTGTTTATAAAATTCATTCTCAAAATGTGGGCATTTCTGGTAAAGTTCTTTTTTCTTATTTTATTATTCGTCCCAAGTGACTCTTGAGCAGATTGTGGTGAGTTTTCTTCATGAACTATTGCTGCGTAAGGAAGTAGCTCCCGCCATGCTGCTTGGTGGGGAGGTCTAAGATTTTAATCGTAGCACGATGACAGATAAATGTCCAAGTGTTACAGAATTTGGTTGTTTTGTAATGTTGCCATACACTTTCAGCAGATAGGGTGGAAGTCACAGGTTCGGGAGCAGTTGGTCGAATCATAGTCATAGAAGCATACAGCCTAGAAATAAGCCCTTCAGCCCAATTCGTCAATGCCAACCAAGATGCCCCTTCTAAGGTAGTCTCATTTGCCGGCTTTTGGTCCACATCCCACTAAACGTGAAATTTAGAAGGGTGAGGGGGAATCTTATAGAAGCATATTACATTCTAAAAGTACTGTACAAGCTAGATGCAGGAAAAATGTTCCCAATATTGGGGTAGTCCAGAACCAGGGGCCACAGTATAATAATAAAGGGGAGGCCATTTAAAACTGAGATGAGAAAAAACATTTTTAACCAGAGAGTTGTGAATTTGTGGAATTCTCTGCCACAGAAGGCAGTGGAGGCCAATTCACTGGATGAATTTAAAAGAGAGTTAGATAGAGCTCTTGGGGCTAGCGGAATCAAGGGATATGGGGAGAAGGCAGGCATGGGTTACTAATTGTGGATGATCAGCCATGATCACAATGATAGAAGTGCTGGCTCAAAGGCCCAAATGGCCTCCTCCTGCGTCTATTTTCTATGTTTCTAAACATTTTGGCCCAACTCGTCCATGCCAACCAAGATGCTCCTGTTAAGCTTGTCCCATGTGCCCGCATTTGGTCCATATCCCTCTAAATGTTTCCTATCAATGTAGACTTATCAATGTGGATGTCCACACATATCTTGTATATGATGTTATTGTACTTGCCTCAACCTACTCCCCAGGCAGCTCATTCTGTATACCCAACACCCTGTGTGAAAACATCAGCCAATACCCTGACTGATGTAAACCAATGTATCAAATATATGTATCAATGTATCAAAGTCTTATTTACCATCCTATTTACCTGTATTGCCACTTTCACGGAACTGTGCATCTGTACTTTTAAATCCCTTGCCCTGTAGTACTCCCCAGGTCACCACCATTCACTGCAGAGAATCAATGGTTTTAACCATCCTGAGATAGTTGACACCAGTAGGCTGATTGTGAAAGGGATCAAAGTTTAAGGCACTGGATGGTGATGGATATTAAAGAGCTCTGCTTTGTCCTGAATACTGTTGAGTTTCATGAGTATTGTTGGAGCTATATCAATCCGGACAAAAGTTAAAGTTCTAAAATTGGATATTGATTGGTTATAATCTACCCAAATGGATTATGAGGTGCTGTTTCTCCAGTTTATGTGTAACCTCACTCTGGCAATGGAGGAGGCCCAGGAGAGAAAAGTCAGTGTAGGAATGGAAAATGTTAAAATGTTTAGTGCCTGGGAGATCCCCCCCCGACACGGGTACCATGTAATTCCGTGCTACCTGCTTCAAGGTCGGATAATCGGCGACTAAACCGTCTCCCCACCTGGATTGCCAGGTGAGGAGGGGGCTGCAGGACCAAAAACAAGACCTGTCAAAGGGCGGATGAGCTTCTAGCGAGCCAACGGTCATCCACACTTCAGTAGAAATTGCGATCACTGTCATACATGGCATTGTAAGGAATGATGATAAAGCACACACACCAAATATCCTACACTTAAACATAGAAACATAGAAATTAGGTGCAGGAGTAGGCCATTCGGCCCTTCGAGCCTGCACCGCCATTTTATATGATCATGGCTGATCATCCAACTCAGTATCCCATACCTGCCTTCTCTCCATACCCCCTGATCCCCTTGGCCACAAGGGCCTCATCTAACTCCCTCTTAAATATAGCCAATGAACTGGCCTCAACTACCCTCTGTAGCAGAGAGTTCCAGAGATTCACCACTCTCTGTTTGAAAAAAAGTTCTCCTCATCTCGGTTTTAAAGGATTTCCCCCTTATCCTTAAGCTGTGACCCCTTGTCCTGGACTTCCCCAACAACGAGAACAATTTTCCTGCATCTAGCCTGTCCAACCCCTTAAGAATTTTGTAAGTTTCTATAAGATCCCCTCTCAATCTCCTAAATTCTAGAGAGTATAAACCAAGTCTATCCAGTCTTTCTTCATAAGACAGTCCTGACATCCCAGGAATCAGTCTGGTGAACCTTCTCTGCACTCCCTCTATGGCAATAATGTCCTTCCTCAGATTTGGAGACCAAAACTGCACGCAATACTCTAGGTGTGGTCTCACCAAGACCCTGTACAACTGCAGTAGAACCTCCCTGCTCCTATACTCAAATACACTTGCTATGAAAGCCAACATACCATTCGCTTTCTTTACTGCCTGCTTCACCTGCATGCCTACCTTCAATGACTGGTGTACCATGACACCCAGGTCTCGCTGCATCTCCCCCTTTCCCAATCGGCCACCGTTTAGATAATAATCTGCTTTCTCGTTTTTGCCACCAAAATGGATAACCTCACATTTATCCACATTAAACTGCATCTGCCAAACATTTGCCCACTCACCCAGCCTATCCAAGTCACCCTGTAGTCTCCTAGCATCCTCCTCATACCTAACACTGGCCCCCAGCTTAGTGTCATCCGCAAACTTGGAGATATTGCCTTCAATTCCCTCATCCAGATCATTAATATATATTGTAAATAGCTGGGGTCCCAGTACTGAGCCTTGCGGTACCCCACTAGCCTGCCATTGTGAAAAGGACCCGTTTACTCCTACTCTTTGCTTCCTGTTTGCCAGCCAGTTCTCTATCCACATCAATACTGAACCCCCAATGCCTTGTGCTTTAAGTTTGTATACTAATCTCTTATGTGGGACCTTGTCGAAAGCCTTCTGGAAGTCCAGTTACACCACATCCACTGGTTCTCCCCTATCCACACTACTAGTTACATCCTCGAAAAATTCTATAAGATTCGTCAGACATGATTTACCTTTCGTAAATCCATGCTGACTTTGTCCAATGATTTCACCACTTTCCAAATGTGCTGCTATCCCATCTTTAATAACTGACTCTAGCAGTTTCCCCACTACTGATGTTAGACTAACTGGTCTGTAATTCCCCATTTTCTCTCTCCCTCCCTTCTTAAAAAGTGGGGTTACGTTTGCTACCCGCCAATCCTCTGGAACTACTCCAGAATCTAAAGAGTTTTGAAAGATTATTACTAATGCATCCATTATTTCTGGAGCTACTTCCTTAAGTACTCTGGGATGCAGCCTATCTGGCCCTGGGGATTTATCGGCCTTTAATCCATTCAATTTACCCAACACCACTTCCCGACTAACCTGGATTTCACTCAATTCCTCCACCTCCTTTGACCCGCGGGCCCCTGCTATTTCCGGCAGATCATTTATGTCTTCCTTAGTGAAGACGGAACCAAAGTAGTTATTCAATTGGTCCGCCATATCCTGGTTCCCCATGATCAACTCACCTGTTTCTGACTGCAAGGGACCACATTTGTTTTAACTAATCTCTTTCTTTTCACATATCTATAAAAACTTTTGCAGTCAGTTTTTATGTTCCCTGCCAGTTTTCTTTCATAATCCATTTTTCCTTTCCTAATTAAGCCCTTCGTCCTCCTCTGCTGGTCTCTGAATTTCTCCCAGTCCTCCGGTATGCTGCTTTTTCTGGCTAGTTTGTACGCATCATCCTTTGCTTTGATACTATCCCTGATTTCCCTTGTTATCCATGGATGCACCACCTTCCCTGATTTATTCTTTTGCCAAACTGGGATGAACAATTTTTGTAGTTCATCCATGCAGTCTTTAAATGCCTTCCATTGCATATCCACCGTCAACCCTTTTAGAATTAATTGCCAGTCAATCTTGGCCAATTCACGTCTCATACCCTCAAAGTTACCTTTCTTGAAGTTCAAAACCATTGTTTCTGAATTAACAATGTCACTCTCCATCCTAATGAAGAACTCAACCATATTATGGTCACTCTTGCCCAAGGGGCCACGCACAACAAGACTACTAACTAACCGTTCCTCATTACTCAATACCCAGTCTAAAATAGCCAGCTCTCTCGTTGGTTCCTCTACATGTTGATTTAGATAACTATCCCGCATACATTCCAAGAAATCCTCTTCCTCAGCACCCCTGCCAGTTTGATTCACCCAATCTATATGTAGATTGAAGTCACCCATTATAACTGCTTTGCCTTTGTCGCAAGCATTTCTAATTTCCTGTTTGATACCATCTCCAACTTCACTACTACTGTTAGGTGGCCTGTACACAACACCCACCAGCGTTTTCTGCCCCTTATTGTTTCGCAGCTCTACCCATACCGATTCCACATCCTCCAAACTAATGTCCTTCCTTTCCATTGCATTAATCTCCTCTCTAACCAGAAACACTACCCCACCTCCTTTTCCTTTCTCTCTATCCCTCCTGAATATTGAATATCCCTGGATGTTCAGCTCCCAGCCTTGGTCACCCTGGAGCCATGTCTCCGTGATCCCAACTATATCATAATCATTAATGGCTATCTGCACGTTCAACTCATCCACCTTATTACGAATGCTCCTTGCATTGAGACACAAAGCCTTCAGGCTTGTTTTTACAACGCTCTTACCCCTTATACAATTATGTTGAAAAGTGGCCCTTTTTGATTTTTGCCCTGGTTTTGTCTGCCTGCCACTTTTACTTTTCACCTTGCTACCTATTGCTTCTACCTTCATTTTACAACCCCCTGCCCCTCTGCTCTTGTACCCATCCCACTGCCACATTAGTTTAAATCCTCCACTTCCAGCGGCGGAAGTCGGCAGGAACTGGAGGACGAAGATGGATAGGAGGACAGGAATTATATAGGGACAGGTGTTACATCTCGTGCAGTTGCAGGCGAAAGTACCTTCTTCTCTCACCACCACACCTCCTCTCTACCAGCTTTCTTCCCCTCCCCCTCCAGCACAATCAGTCTGAACAAGGGTCCCATTCTGAAACGTCACCTTTCCCTGTTTTCCAGAAATGTTGCCTGACCCGTTTAGTTACTCCAGCACATTAAGTCTTTTCTTGTAAACCAACATCTGCAATTCCTCATTTCAAGAAAAAAAAAGTAAAGTCATTCTTTCTCAGATATCCAACCTCTGATCTGCTCATTCAAATATTCATGGTTCCAGTCTATTGATCCTGTGATGATTCCAGGGTCTGATTGTAAGGGATTTGATGATAATGACATTGAATACCAAGGGATGCAATGCTCTTTCTTTTTGGAGATGGTTATTATCTTTCATTTGTGGACGCCAAGATTACTTGGCAGTTGTCAGCCTAACCTTGGATGTTGTCTCGGTCTTGCTGTGCAAGTCTATTGATTGCTTCATTACATGAGGAGATAGGAATGAAGCTGCACCCTGTGCAGGCATCATCAAATATTCCCAATTCTCTTCTCAATGTGCTGGCAAACTGGCAAGATTAAGGATGAATTAGCTGAGGGTAATTGCTACCAGGACACTATGACTCAGATGACTAGCCATCTTCATTTCCAATGATGAAAAATCCTTGTAACTCTGGTTCTCATTGATTTCATTTTTGCCTGAGTCCTTGGTGCCATGGTCCTTGGTGCTATCATAATGTCAAGGGCAGCTACTTTCCTGCAGTATTAGTTTAGTTTAGTTTAGAGATACAGTGTAGAAACAGTCCCTTCGGCCCAGTAGTCCACGCCGACCCGCACATTAACACGATCTACACACGCTAGGGACAATTTACAATTTTACCAAGCCAATGAACCTACAAACCTGAATGTTTGGGAGCATGAGAGGAAACCTGAGATCCTGGGGAAAACCCGCGCAGGTTACGGGGAGAATGTACGAACTGTACGGACAGCACCCGTAGTCAGGATCAAACCTGGGTCTCTAGCGCTGTAAGACAGCAACTCTACCGCTGCGCCACCGTGCCACCCCAGTCATAGTGTCAACAGGCCGAGAAAGATGTCATTCAGTTTGCTATGTTTGGGCTAACACTCGGTAGATCAATCCATTCAGTACCATGCCCGTGTTTTATCCCAATAGCCCGACATGTTTATTTTCCTCAGCTGCCTAAATAATTCCTTTTTGAAATATCGATAATTTCTACTTCCAGCAGTTGTATATATATATATAGCAAATTCCAGATTATTTTCACTTGCAGTATGAAGAAGATTTTCTGCATGTAACCATTATATGTCTTGCTTAATTTTCATCTATTTTCTCTCATGTTGGTACCATCAACTAATGAAAATAACTTTTCCTTTTTTGTTCTCATTATCGTCTTTTTCGGCTTTTCTTTGTCAATCTTATCCAAACCGGTCAGTATTGTGTGCATCTTAGGTCAAGTCTCCCCTCAATATTCTTTTCAGTAAGGAGAACAACCCTAGCTTCTCCAACTGAACCTTGTAACTGAAATCACTCTTGTCACTAACCTCTGCACCCACTGAAAGACCTTCACATCTTCACTGAAGCATGGTGACTAGAAATAGAAATGATAGTACTCATGGGCTCAACACAGCTTTATAAAGCCTCAGCATAAATTCCTGTTTTTGTCCTCAATATGTGTGTTTGTGAAACCCAAAATCCCAAATGACATGTTAAATATTCTCACCACATGATCTACTATCTACATGAAATGTAGGGTGCCTTTCCTCACACAAGCATGATGGAACCTTGGTATTAAATCTATATTTTCTCCCTGTATTTCTTCTGCTTTATTAAATTACATCAGTCTTAAAATATAGCATTAAAATAATGCATTAAATCACATCAACACACATGCATATATATATATATATATATATATATATATATATATATATATATATATATATATATATATATATATATGCATGTGTGTGTATATATATACACCCGTATATATATATGCATATATACACATATATATATATATATATACATATATATATATACATATATATATACACACATACGGTATGTATTCTATATATATATACAGTATAAAGTAAAGCCTATGATGCTTTACTCTATTTTCTAATATACAAGCTATTTCATTATATATATATTTTGTTAATTGCCCTTTTATCTTTTCTGGAGGGATTCATAAGACAGGATATTACAAAATGAAACATTCACTCAATTCACTTTATTAACTTTAACAGACAGATTTTTAAACTGTACTTGCTGCAATCCAACGATAAGAACAGAAAATGGTACAAAACATTCAGTAGGTCAGGCATCATCTGCGGAGAGCAAATCAAAGATAACATTTCAGGTTGAAAAACCTTTGTCAGATGACCTTGCTGTCATTTATAAATGCATGCTTAATTAAGTAATCTTGCAAGAGACCATTTTTTTCCACCATGATTAAGGATTGTTAAACATTATCCACAACTGGTCTATGACAAAGAAGGGTCTCGACCCGAAACGTCACCCATTCCTTCTCTCCAGAGGTGCTGCCTGTCCCACTGAGTTACTCCAGCTTTTTGTGTCTATCTTTGGTCTATGACTAATGTAGAAACAAGGAACTGCAAATGATGGCTTACAAAGAAAGATACGAGGATGTTGCCAGGACTCGAGGGGGTGAGTTTAGTTTAGTTTCGGTTTGAGATAAAGCACGGAAACAGGCCCTTCGGCCCACAGGGTCCGCACCGACCAGCGATCCCCACACACTAACACTATCCTACACACACTAGGGAAAATTTACAGATATAGCAAGCCAATTAATCTACAAATGTGTACGTCTTTGGAATGTGGGAGGAAACCAAAGATCTCAGTGAAAACCAACGCAAGTCACGGGGAGAACGTACAAATTCCGTATAGACAGCAGCTGAAGTCAATATCGAACCCAGGTCTCTGGTGCCGTAAGGCAGTAGCTCTGCTGCTGCACCACCATGTTGCCCGTTGAGCTATAGAAATAATTTGTGCAGGCTTGTCCATGGAACAGGAAGATCAGGGGTAATCTTGTAGAGGTGTATGACATATGATGAAAGAATGGATCAACTGGGCTTATACAGTGTTCACTGGAATTTAGAAGGATAAGAGGGGATCATATAGAAACATATTAAATTATTAAAGGATTGGACAGGCTAGATGCAGGAAAAAATGTTCCCAATGTTGGGGGGAGTCCAGAACCATAGGCCATAGTTTAAGAATAAGGGGGAGGCCATTTAGGACGTAGAGAAAAAACCTCTTCACCCAGACAGTTGTGAATCTGTGGAATTTTCTGCCACAGAAGGCAGTTGAGGCCAATTCACTGGATGCTTTCAAGAGAGTTAGATTTAGTTCTTGGGACTAAAGATATCAAGGGATATGGGGAGAAAGCAGGAACGCGACACTGATTTTGTTTGATCAGCCATGATCATATTGAATGGTGGTGCTGGCTCGAAGGGTTGAATAGCCTACTTCTGCACCTATTTTCTATGTCTTTAAGAAGGAACCACAGATGCTGGAAAATCGAAGGTACACAAAAATGCTGGAGAAAATCAGCGGGTGCAACAGCATCTATGGAGCAAAGGAAATAGGCAACGTTTCGGGCCAAAACCCTTCTTCAGACTATTTTCTATGTCTATGTTTCTATGTGTGTAAAATCATAAGAAGAATAGATAGGGTGAATGCACAGTCTTCTACCCAGAGTAGTACAACAACCAGAGATGAGAGAGGAAAGATTCAATAGGAACCTGAGGGGCAACCTTTGTACACAAAGGGTAGAAGGTATGTGGGCAAGTTGCCAGAGGAGGTAATTGAGACAGGTAATGTTTAAAAATAATTTGCACATGCATGGGTGGAATAGGTTTAGTGAGATATGGGTGAAACGTAAGCAGGTGGGATTAATGTAGATGGGCCTTGTTGGTCATCGTTGGCAAGTTGAACCGAGGGACCTATTTTCATGCTGTATGACTCTCTGTCTCCATACAGAGTGCTGGAGTAGCTCAGCGGGTCAGGAAGCATCTCAGGAGAACATGAATGGGCAATGTTTCAGTTCAGGCATTGTAGGAAGAGGGAAAGAAAGCTAGATTAGAGGAGGGGTAGATGAGGTGGGTTATTTGATAGGCAGGTGCTTGCACCAAGGTCAGGGATGAAAATACAGAATTATGAAGCTGGAGGAAGGAATTGATTGGTAGGAGAGGGGGAGGGGAGAAATAGTTGTAAGTCCAGATGGGCCACAGGAGAGAGGGGGGTGAGGAGGAAGAAGGGGAAGGAGGATTATATGAGGGAAGAAGGAAGAAGGGGGAGGGTGATGTAGCCAAAATTAAGAATTCAATGTGCCTGCCATTAGGATGTGAGCTACCCAAGCGGAATGGTAACTAGTTATGTTCATGCTCTCTTTCGTGACCAGAAGTGTCTCTTAAGCATTGCCTCTGCATCTGGGCTTGATTGAAAGCCTATGCCAACTAGAGATACATGCTGATCAGAATAGGGTAACTTATCCACTGTCCACAAATCCATTCTTTTCTGCATATAATTTCTCAGCCCAGTCCATCACCACTATTATCTTCACCTCCACTGATGTTTTGATAAGATATCCGCAGAAAACACTGTTAACTGGGTTGGAGGACTTTAGTTATTGCTAGTAATTCTATTGGTTGGCCTTGTTTTTCCGGGGGTGAATGAGGTTGAGGGATGAATTGATAGCATAAATAGGGTAGAGTATCAGTATTTTCCCCCTATGTTAAGGCTACAAAAATGAAGAGATTGTACATTTAAGGAAGGGTTTTAAAGGGGATTTAAGGGTAAGTTTTTTTTTTAAACACAAACATCTTTTGATACATGACACTGAAATAAGCAGAGCTTAAAATAATACTAGAACTTGGAAACAATGGCAAGACTCTTAACTGCATTGGTCTTGGTGTCCAACATAATTATCTGAAACTGACATGTAGACTTTATTCGTCGAATGGATGTTGCGGGTTTAGGGTCCATATCAGCGCTGCACAACCCTATGACTATGATTCCATGAAACAGACCTGATGTTAAGAGTCCGAGTTTGGGCCTGTGCCTTGAAGCACATGTCAACATTTTATCTTCAATACAACCCACTACCTGCATGTTATTCACAAGCTGGTGGAATAATTCTACTTTTTCTTCCAAATGAACTCCTATTCTGTTCTCATACTTTCTCCTCATGGGTCAATTTGTCTCTTCACTTTTCTCTCAACTTAAATTGTGTTGGGGTGCTTATCGGTTGACCATTCCCCCGGGTATGCATTATACACTCTTTATTTTGTTTCTCTTGCCATTCCCTGTGGGCATAAATCTAGACTGCATACCAAACAAATCCTTGAAGATCATCCATTTTTCTGTTCCAGTTTTTTCAGCTGACTATCTACAGTTCTATTTTACCCAGGCTAAATACTTTCCCATCCCATTGAAATGAGTCCTCTTTCAATTTAGATGTTTCACTCTCACCTCATCACGTGTCAGCTGTTTTGTTTATGAGCATAATCAGGGTGTAATGAGAGGTTGGGACAAGGTTTTTCTCACAATACTGAAATCCTTAGTTTTGCATTAATGCCTTTTCCATTTTCCATTTCAGCCCTCATATCTCAAGGCTCATCTTCTATTCACAGGACTTTGTAAGGTGTTGAATATAAAACATACGATCTCCATCTAGATCAGACTCCTGGAGGTATTTCTCCTTTACACTGCAACTCTCAATTTATTAACAATGACTCACATTTATTTTAACATGGTAAAACATACCCAGGACATTGCACAAGAGTGTTGGCATACAAAATACCTCAATTGCAGTGAGATTAATATTGGATGATAGAGATACTCATGAGAACATCATGTGTGTGTATAGCTGCTGATAAATAATATACACCCATCAATAACAGTATGCAGCTGCTGATCTTCCAATTCTTACATCTTGCATTCTAATATGGAAGATCAAGTAATTACCAGATGCATTCAGTGTTGAAAATATCAAAACAACCCCATTGTTCAACTTCCTTGGTTTTGGCTTCCTTGGCTTCCTACAACACAAGTATCTAGAGAGGTAAATAATGCTTTGTTTAGAGATACAGCGCGGAAACAGGCCCTTCGGTCCACCGAGTCTGCACCGTCCAGCAATCGTCCCGTACATTAATGGTGGCCGATTGGGAAAGGGGGAGATGCAGCGAGACCTGGGTGTCATGGTACACCAGTCATTGAAGGTAGGCATGCAGGTGCAGCAGGCAGTAAAGAAAGCAAATGGTATGTTAGCTTTCATTGCAAAAGATTTGAGTATAGGAGCAGGGAGGTTCTGCAGTTGTACAGGGTCTTGGTGAGACCACACCTGGAGTATTGCGTGCAGTTTTGGTCTCCAAATCTGAGGAAGGACATTATTGCCATAGAGGGAGTGCAGAGAAGGTTCACCAGACTGATTCCTGGGATGTCAGGACTGTCTTATGAAGAAAGACTGGATAGACTTGGTTTATACTCTCTAGAATTTAGGAGATTGAGAGGGGATCTTATAGAAACCTACAAAATTCTTAAGGGGTTGGACAGGCTAGATGCAGGAAGATTGTTCCCGATGTTGGGGAAGTCCAGGACAAGGGGTCACAGCTTAAGGATAAGGGGGAAATCCTTTAGAACCGAGATGAGGAGAACTTTTTTCACACAGAGAGTGGTGAATCTCTGGAACTCTCTGCCACAGAGGGTAGTTGAGGCCAGTTCATTGGCTATATTTAAGAGGGAGTTAGATGTGGCCCTTGTGGCCAAGGGGATCAGAGGGTATGGAGAGAAGGCAGGTACGGGATACTGAGTTGGATGATCAGCCATGATCATATTGAATGGCGGTGCAGGCTCGAAGGGCCGAATGGCCTACTCCTGCACCTAATTGCTATGTTTCTATGTTTCTATGTTTAACTTGCACTACTCTACACACTGGGGACAATTTACAAATTTTACCGAAGCCAATTAACCTACAAACCTCTACGTTTTTGGAGTGTGGGAGGAAACCGGAACACCCGGAGGAAACCCACGCAGTCATGGGGAGAGTTTGCAAACTCCGTAGTCAGGATCGAACCCGGGCCTCTGGCACGGTAAGCCAGCAACTCTACTGCTGTGCCACTCTCCCGCCCCTTCCTTGGTTGAGGCATTGAGTATGTGAGTAAGGAAATCATAATGCAGCTTGATATGACTTTGGTTAGGCTGCATTTGGAGTATTGCGAGGACATTTTTTGATAGGCAGATGGTTGGAATAAAGGCCAGATATTAAAACCGAAGACAAAAGGATTGAAGAGTTGTAAAGTGTGAAGCCAGAGAAAGGAATGTAGGTGGAGGGTGAGAGGGAGAAGAGAAATAAGTGTGAGTCTAAGGGCGACACAGGTGAAAGGGCAATTTTGGTATCATCCACCAACCTACTTATCATGCTACTTGTGATCTCCTCAAAATCTATAATCCAAATCCAAATATATAAAACATCACACTAGGCCTAACAACAATATTTGCAGCATGGTCATAGGCCTCCAATCTGTAAAGAAAAAAAACAACCGCTGCACTATTACTCTCTAACTAAGAATAAGGGGTAGGCCATTTAGGATTGAAATGAGGAAAAACATTTTCACCCAGAGAATTGTGAATGTGGAATTTGCTGCCAGAGAAGGCAGTGGAGGCCGATTCACTGGATGTTTTCAAGAGAGAGTTACATTTAGCTCTTAGGGCTAATGGAATCAAGAGATATGGGGAAAAAGCAGTTACGGGATACTAATTTTGGATGATCAGCCATGATCATATTGAATGGCGGTGCTGGCTCGAAGGGCCAAATGGCCTACTCCTGCACCTATTTTCTATGTTTTTATGTTCCACCAAGCCAATTTTGCATCCAAATTGGTAGCTCACATGGATCCCATGTGATTTCACCACTGGGACAGTCCACCATTGCAGGACCTTATCAGCTGTCTTGATCATTTTCCCAAAACATTACTTTAAACCCATGGGGCATTATTCACACACTCAAAGCCATGCCTACTATCCAGAAACAGTCCTTGCCTTTCCAAAAGCAGATGGATCCTGTTTCTCATCATCCCAATTATCCAGACCAGAAAGGCCACTTCAGGTCTTCTCAGAGGGTTAGCTAACGGGATATGAGAAGTAATTTCAGGACATCCCTTCTCATCAGGACATTCTTCATCAGTATCTTTCCTTTTATTTATGGCAGTTTCTGCCTTGAGAAATTTCAGTAAACAACTAATAATTTTATTATTCAATTATGGGCTTGGTCTGTGAGTGCTTGCAACCAACGATGGGTGTGTGAGATTATAGCGATATATGTAGTCTCCTTTTGCTATAAGGATGATATCTCACTTGCATTTTTCCATTGCGCTAACTCTCAAATGTAGCTCCCAGAGAACCGTGTAATTCCAATTCTTCTTTTCCCGAAGGCAGGCACTGTGTGTGCTCAGTTGTCTGACTGCCTGGAGAATGTGTCCTTAATGGGTGACACCTTCTTTGATTGTTTCGCAGCAAAGCGGTGACAGCATGTTAAAATGAGTTGTCCTTGTTGGAACTTGATTTAACTCCTCTCTTTGGGTGGAAACCAGGTTCACAGGATTGCACACTTGCGTACAGTCAATTTTGCAATCTCTGTAAGTTGATGTCTTCATGCATCAAAAAAGGTAACATTCAATTTCTAGGCACGTGTCACCCATCACATCTGTCTGTGCCGAGCTATTAATTTTCTTGCCTGGAACTCACTGGATTGGTTCCGCCCTCAAATTTACATCATATTTTACTAGCCATTGGTCAGATATTGCCCATAAGACCATAAGACATAGGAGCCGAATTAAGGCATTTGGCCTATCGAGTCTACTCTGCCATTCAATCGTGGCTGATCTATCTTTCCCTCTCAATCACATTCTCTTGCCTTCTCCCCATAACCTTTGATGCCCTTAGTAATCAAGAACTTATCCATCTCTGCTTTAAATATACCCAATGACTTGGCCTCCACCATTGGAATGGATTGGATTGGATTCCTTTTAGTCATTCAGAACTTTCGGTCTGAACGAAATTTCGTTGCCTGCAGTCATACATATAATAATAAACTAGACCAAGTGCAGACCCGTTGGGTCTGTTCCCCCAACGTGTGGTTGTGGGGGGGGAGGCGGCATGCAGCGTCACGCACTAACTACCCCCCCCCCCTCACTCAATGGAGGGGGGAGGGGGGAGAGAGAGAGAGAGAGAGAGGGGGGGAGGGGGAGGGAAGAGAGGGGGGGAGGGACAGAGGGGGGGAGGGAAGAGAGGGGGGGGGAAAGAGAGGGGGAGGGAAGGGGGGGAGGGGAGAGAGAGGGGGGGAGGGGAGAGAGAGGGGGGGAGGGAAAGAGGGGGGGAGGGAAGAGAGGGAAGGGGGGGAGGGAAGAGAGGGGGAGGGGAGGGAGGGAAGAGCGGGGGGGAAGGAGGGAAGAGAGAGGGGGGAGGAAGAGGGGGGGGAGGGAAGAGAGGGGGGGAGGGAAGAGAGAGGGGGGAAGAGAGGGGGAGGGGGGAGGGGGATAGTGGGGGGGGAAGGAGAAAGAAGAAGGAGAGAGGGGGGGAGAAGGGGAGAGAGGGGGGGAGGGAGAGGGGCGAGGGGGGAGGAGAGAGGGGGGGAGGAGAGAGGGGGAGGGGCGGGAGGGAGAGAGAGAGGGGGAGAGGAGAGAGGGGGGGAGAGGTGAGGGGGGGGAGAGGGGGGAGAGGGGGGGAGAGGAGAGGGGGGGAGGAGAGGAGAGGGAAGGGGGGAGGAGAGGGAAGGGGGGAGGAGAGGGAAGGGGGAGGGGGAGATGGAGGGGGGAGAGGAGGGGGAGGGGGGAGGGGGGAGAGGGAGGGGGGGGGGGGGGGGGGAGAGAGTGCCTTTTTACTTCAACCCAAACAACTATTTGCAGGAAGTGCTTTTTTACCTCAAACCATATTTTCATTTTCAAACCAAATTAAGGGTACTCACAGTGCTGTAGACATTTGTCAGTGTCATTCAAAGCTCTGATTGAGGCACACCACTTGCAGAGACTGATTGAGGCACACCACTTGCAGAGACTGATTGAGGCACACCACTTCCTGGTTTTATAGTCGCTCCCCCTCCCTCCAGCAGGGGCAGCAGAGAGAATGGGGAACGTTGTAAAAACATTAATATCTCTGTCAATTTTCATCGACGGGAAAAATCCTCGGCACATATGCGGCGGAGGGGGGCTCTGAGCGAGGTGGCCAAAAATGACGGCCGTAGGTAGCGGCGTACTCTCGGAAACCGCAGCACAGAAAGCCAAAACCGGTCAAGAACAGAGTTTTAGTAATATAGATAACAAAACATACAATAAACACAAATTAACATCCACCACAGTGAGTTCACCAGGCACCTCCTCACTGTGATGGAGGCAAAAGTCTTAAAGTCTCTGTCTCTTCTCTCCTTGTTCTCCCTCTGCATTGAGGCGATCCAGGCTTCTGTTGTTGTGACCCCGCCGGATGATGGTGAGTAAGTCCCGCGGCTCAACCGAGCCCCGCGAATGGGCCGGTTCAAGCTCCGTGGCCCCGGGTGGTCGAAGCTGCCAAAGCTGCCGCCCTCCAGTCCAGCGGACGCAGCTGTAGTTGCGGGAGCTCCGGAAAAACAGGTCACCAACTTGTGATCTGCGAGCTCCCGACGATGTCATCCACTGGGCCCACGGCCGAGCCCCGAATTCAGGACGCTGCCGCCGGAACGCCGCCTCAGCCCCGAATTCGGCCAGCCTCGCGTTGGTAAGTCCTGGCTGGCTCTGCCTCCGGAGTCTCGAGGTCGGTCGCAGTTGGAGGCCGCCAGCTCTGCCATTAGGCCTCAGCACAGAGGGAGGCAGAGAAGGTGGATACGACAAGAAGAGTCGTATTCCCCTGAAGGAAGAGACAAAAAAAAAACATGTTTCACCCCCCCCCCCCCCACACATACACACAACCTAATAAACTGAAATGTAACTAAAACAAGACAAATCAAAACAAAACAAAAAAGTAAAAACAGACGGACTGCAGGCGAGCCGCAGCTGTCAACAGCACCACCATTCTGGAATTTGTGGCAATTACCACTACCATTTGTGGCAATTAATTTCACAGATTCACCAGCCTCTGGCTAAAGAAATTCCTTCTCATCTCTATTCTGAAGGAACATCCTTTTATCCTGTAGATTTTCCCTCCAGTAGAAACATCCTCTCCACATGCACTCCGTCCAGGGCTTTCAACATTCGGTAAGTTTCAATGAGATTCCCCCCTCATACTTCTAAACTCCAGCGAATCCAGGCCCAGAGCCGTCAAACAGTCCACATACATTAATCCAATCATCCTCAGGATCAATCTCATGCTGCTTGGTTCCAGATTAAATGCGGCAAAGACTGGAAACACACAGCAAATTAGCCAGTATCCATGGAGAGAGAAACAAAATTAATGTTCCAGGTTGATGTCCTTTCATCAGAATTCCTGGACTCTTTCCAGCATTTAAAGATTTTATTTTAGTTTTATAGTATTGCCAGTTTTTTGTTTTCAAATTCTGCTCAGTTAGGGCTTGGGGCAGCAGTCCATTTTTGCAACAGCACCACTTTCTCTGAATTAAATTTTCAATAATTTTAACTTATTTAAAATGTTTGCATAAACTTTCTTGGCTGTGAAATTGTGCCTGCTCAATTTTTCGTCACGCTTTCTTCTTTGTTAATCTCTATTCATTTTTTTATAATTGTAATAAAATAGTAATTATAATTATATTCCAATAAAATAATATGTTATTATAATCTTTATTTTACACTGAGGACGTTGGCCACAAATTTCATCAGCATTTTCATGTTCATATTTGTAGCACGAGTCATACTTGTTTGCATAGCTCATGAAATGCCAATACCTTCATGGCCAAGCAACTTTTGACATTGTGCAAGAATTATGTGAGAAATGGTGCAGCAACAATTTACTATCACCTATTCAATATTGGCAAAGTTAAAATTAGTGGGCAAATGGTTGAGGATTTTTGTGCAGAGATACTCCGCCATTTCATTGAGGGAAAACTCATCAATAAGATTCATGTCATATCTGTTTTGTTTAGTTTAGTTTAGTTTAGTTTAGAGATACAGCACAGAAACAGGCCCTTCCGCCCACCAAATCCGCGCTGACCAGCAATCCCCGCACATTAACATTATCCTACACACCCTAGGGATTATTTACACTTATACCGAGTATACAAACCCAAGCCAATTAACCTACAAACCTGTATATCTTTAGGGTGTGGGAGGAAACCAAAGATCTTGGAGATAACCCATGCGGTCATGGGGAGAACGTACAAACTCCGTACCGACAGCACCGGTAGTTGGGATTGAACCCACTTCTCTGGCGCTTCAAGAGCTGTAAGGCAGTATCTCTACCGCTGCGCCACCATGCCACTCTGTTGCTTCCATTGAATCTTCACCAGTTCATTTACTGCAAAGATAAATATATCTACTCCTTACTCTCTGTGTAAAAAGCTTGCCCTGGACATCCCTTTGAATCTTTGCCCTTCTCAACTGAAGCTAACCCCTCTTGTTTTTTCACATTTCCAACATAGGGGAAACCTTCTGACTACCCTATCAATAGGGCACCCTACGGTAATCTGTGGAGGTCTGTGCGGTACATATACTATATGTCTTCTATCTACCGTCTCCCTCTGGTTCTTCTAAACTTTATCAGGCTAAATATTGTGAAGATTTAAACCAGTGCCTCTTATCTTTGTTAGTCACAAAATGCTGGAGTAGCTCAGCGGGACAGGCAGCATCTCTGAAGAGAAGCAATGGGTGATGTCACCCATTCCTTCTCTCCAGAGATTCTTCGGGTCCCGCTGAGTTACTCCAGAATTTTGTGTCGATCCGACTTAAACCAGCATCTGTAGTTCCTTCCGACACCTCTCGTCTTTGTTATATGCATCATTTTTAGTCACCAGATCCACCCATCTTCCTGTCTGAAGTTGAATCAAATTGTTTGTAATCTTAATTCCATTCTGGTTCAGCTCCTCTGCTGCTGTAACCCTCATGTATGGCTAAGTCACCTGCAGACCTGACCATTCCAGTGCCCTCTGATGTTCCTCTCTACGTACGTTTACCAAAAACTCATTACCGATAACCCATGTCCCAGCTCCCTGCAAATCCCAATCACATTTATCCCTTTGCTCAGTGACTTTTATTGATCTACCTTTTCCAAAATGTCTGTATTTTTAACAATTCCTCATTATTTTTTTAGATTGCACTGCCAATTAATCAGTCCTGGGCTGTATAAACATGTGTAAAACTTGGTCAATGTGGATCTTGTGAAACAACTTAAGGTGTCTTAAGAGGGACAAAGTAAAATGCGTTGATGTTCCTGAATTAACTACTTTCAACTGAGATCCCACCTGCCCCTCTCATGTGACCATTGGCAATTCCATAATTGGAAGCAAAGGAGAGTTGTTCTGAATTAATGGTTAATAATCATTCCTCAAGAAAACAAAGTAGTCTTTCAGCAGATTATTTTTATGACACCTTGCTAAATATCTAGTAGTTGCCTCATATTCATAGCAAATGCACTTCATGAAATCTTCAGTAGATCTGAAGTACTTTGGACATCACATGTGCATCAAAAGTGTCTTGGCAAATGGAAGTGTTTTTCTTTCTCTTTGATGATAATTTTTTCGCAGAAAGAAATAGTATATGACGCAAGATTAAGTGCACTCTGCAGCAAATCAAGCCCTTGATAAAATAATAACTCTACAGGTCAGTCAGACTGTTTAAATAAACCTCGTCACCCATTCATTGCACACACCTTTTAGCAGCAAGAGAGAGAAAAGAACAACAATTTCATTACTATTTGACTATTTCTTGGAAACTGTCAAAAAATGTGTTTATTCTTTGTAGCCGAAGCATGTACCCGGCATGGAGATAAGGGGACTTTTTGTCCTGAGTGCACTAACACAGCTCACTGCCAATCAATAATACAACCTCATAGATCTGGTCAGGGTATTGAATTAAAATCTGATTCTCTGCTCGTGAATTCATTCACATAATAGTCCCAAGGGCAGTTGCAATAAGAACAAAAATCTGAAATTTGAACTTGTGCTTTTATGTCTTTGAGCATATGGGAAATGCTTATGCATCATTTCCATCGCTCCTCGGACTGCAATAGTGGCTAGTGAAGATTTATTTCCATTGACTGTCACTAAAATAGACTAGAATGTAGAAACAAAGAAGACAGATGCTGGTTCACCAAGGAAAAACACAGATGCTTGATTCACATTCAGACCTCCATATTCTAGGACAGCGTCTTTCCAATGTTATCAGGCAACTGAATCATCCTAGCACAACCAGAGAGCAGTGTTGAACTACTGCCTACCTCTTTGGCGACCCTCGGACTATCCTTGATCGGACTTTGCTGGGTTTACCTTGCATTATACGTTATTCCCCTATCATGTATCTATACACTATAAATAGTTTGATTGTAATTATCTGTTGTCTTTCTGCTGACAGGTTAGCACGTAACAAATGCTTGTCACGTGGAACATGTGACAATAAACTGAACTGAAATTAAATGCTGGAGTAACTCGGTGGGTCAGGCAACATCCCTGGAAAGCATGGATAGGTGACATTTCCAGTTGGGGCCCTATCTGAAGAAGTTTATCTGAATAAGAATACCTGGTCATTATCTATAACTTAGGGATGGCACAGTGGTAGAGTTGCTGCCGACAGCACCAGAGACCCGGGTTGGATCCTGACTATGTGTGCTGTCAGGTCGGAGTTTGTACATTCTCTACGTGACTGCGTGGGTTTTCCCCGGGTGATCTGGTTTCCACCCACAATCCAAAGACGTACAGTATTGCAGGTTAAGTGGCTGCAGTAAAGTTTCTAAATTATCCCTAGTGAGTAGGATTGTGCTATTGTGCGGAGATTGATAGTCAGAGCAGACACGGTGGCAGAAGGGGCCATTTCCACTCTGTATCTCTAAAACTAAATATCTGTTTGCTGTAATTTATTAACTAGAATGTATCTGCCTTATTTTTCCATATAACACTGACAATTTTTTTAAAAAGACAGTGAAATGGTTGTAAGATGCTATTGGACATCCTGAGATAGTAAATGGTGCAATATGGTAATACATGCTGCCTCGGAAAAGCAGCCAACATAATTAAAGATATCTCACCCCAGTCATTCCTCCTTCTCCCTGCTCCCATCTGGTAGATGATACAGGAGCTTGAAAGCACGCATCATCAGACTCAGGAACAGCTTCTTACTCGCTGTTATCAGACTCCTGAACGGTCCTTTCATATGCCAGGTTCCTGTCAGATTCACTCTACGTCATTTTGGACATTGGTCTCTTGTCTATGGTACAATTCTGAAAACTATATTCTGTGTTCTACATGTTTCACTTTGCTCTATCTATTGTATTTAGATTTTAGTTTAGTTCAGCGATACAGCGCGGAAACTAGCCCTTAATCCCACCGAGTCCGCGCCGACCAGCAACCCCTGCACAGTAACACCGTACTACATGCTCTAAGGACAATTTACAATTTTACCAAGGCAATTTGCCTACAAACCTGTACGCCTTTGGAGTGTGGGAGGAATCCGGGGCTCCCGGAGAAATCCCATGGGGAAAATGGGCAAACTCCATACCTACAGCTTCCATGGTCAAGATCAAACTCTACCGCTGTGCCGCCCCTATTTGAGTTTGAGTTTGACCTGATTGTATTTGTGTTCAGTATTATCTGATCTGATTGGATACCACGCAAAACAAGGCGTTTCTTTGCACCTCGGCACATGTGTCATAATAAAACGGAACCAAAACCTTTAACACGGTGTGTTTGCAGTCACATAGAATCTAACAAGCACGGTGTCCTGTTTCTTTTTCCTTGCCATCTTATATTTGAGTCCTTTTACCTTCAAAGAACTTTGTGTCCTGATGAGATAATTGTCATGTCATTGTCTGATTTACAAAAACTAATGCCAATTTGTTCAGATTCCAGAGTAATTTGTTTCCTCTTGAGCTATTCAATAAACAAAAGGAAGCAAGAGAAAAACGGCAGCTACAGGCAGATTTAATTAAAAGTTGTGAAGAAAGTGATGAATGAATAAAACAAAGTGTGGTCTATGCATACACGTAATATATTCTGCATAAACAGTTCACTTTCTATATTATCTCTTACTCGTCCTTAGAATTTATAATTGGCAACTTCTGCTGTTGAGAGTTATTAGAATCATACCTGTATTTCAAAAGTGTTTTTGGATAGGGTCAATTCAAATAGCAATTGCCTGTTCTACAAACGTTAGTTTCCAGCTACCACCTACCATGTGTCAAGTCTATTGCTTTAATGACGAAGGTAATTAGCTTTTTATTAAAAAATGTTACCACAGAAGTAGAATGGAGCAAAGAACATGTCAAAAGAAAGGTCAAATAGTTCATCAATGTTTTTTATTATGGCATCCTTTAATCTTGTGAAAGAAATTCTGCATAAGTGCTGCAGTTTGCAATCATTAAACATCACATCTTAATGTGTCAATGCACAAGTAAGGGCATGCATACAAACACCATCTTGCATAAAAACTATACAAAACCAAGATATTTCTCTTGTGCCATTCTTTGGATACTCTAGAGTCCATGCAATTTGTTTGCAGGAAAAATAAGATTATGGGGGTCACCATTTTTCTTGCACTACATTCAGCTCTGGATCGCCTTGACAGCAAGAACACTTATGTCAGGATGTTATTAATTGACTTCAGCTTAGCCTTCAACATCATAATACCAAATAAGCACATCCCTAAATGTATGCACCTTGACTTAAGTGCTTCCATCTGCAACTGGCTTTTAGACTTCTTGACTGTCAGACCTCAGTATTGATCAAAATATTTCCTCCATGCTGATCCTCAACACTGGTGCCCCTCAAGGTTGTGTGCTCAGTCCCAGGCCCTACTCCCTATACATCCATGACTTTATGATCAAGTATTAAGCCAATTAGATTTTTAAAATTCACTGATAATATCACTGTTGCCAGTTGGATCATCAACAATAACGAGACAAAGTACAGGAAAGTGACAGGGTTAACATATGATGAGTGTTTGACGGCACTACGTCTCTCTCTCTACTTTCTGGAGTTTAAAAGGATGAAGGGGTACCTCATTGAAACTTACCGAATAGTGAAAGGCCTGGATAGAGTGGATGTGGAGAGAATGTTTCCACTAGTGGGATAGTCTAGGACCAGAGGTCATAGCCCCCGAATAAAAGGGCGTTACTTTAGGAAGCAGATGCGGAAGAATTTCTTTAGTCAGAGGGTGAAACTGTGGATTTCATTGCCACAGAAAGATGTGGAGGCCAAGTTGATGGATATTTTTAAGGCAGAGATAGATAGATTCTTGATTAGTATGGGTATTGGGTTATTGGAAGAAGGTAGGAGAATGGGGTTAAGAGGGAAAGATAGATCAGCCTTGATTGAATAGCGGAGTAGATTTGATTGGCCAAATGGCCAAATTCTGCTCCAATCACTTATGAACTATGATAGATATAAAAGTGAAACCTTATATCATGATGTTGGGACAACAGCCTAGTCCTTAACTTCAGCAAGATGAAAGAGTTGATTGTAGACCTAAGGGAACTAGGGGGTGAGCACAACCCTGTCCCCATCAATGGAGACACTGTAGAGATGGTTGACAGCTGTAAGTTCTTTAGCATCCATATCCCTTCACACTGATGTGGCGATCAAGCGGGTGCATCAGTGTTTTTACTTTCTTAGGCATCTAAGAAGATTCGCCACATCCATGAGCATTGTCCCAAACTTCCAAAAACGCATACAAAAAGTATTCTGATGGAATGCATCTCAGCCCAGTATGGCAAATGCTGTGTTTTTGAATGGCCAAACCTGCAGAGAGTGTTTAGTTTAGTTTAGATATACAGCGTGGAAACAGGCCCTTTGGCCCATCGAGTCCACACCAATTAGCAGTCACCTGTACACTAGTTCTATCCTACACACTCGGGACTATTTACAGAAGCCAATTGATTTACAAACCTGCCTTTGGAAGGTGGGAGGAAACCGGAGCACCCAGTTATGGTCAAACCTATATGGTCACAGGGAGAATGGACAAACTCTGTACAGACAGCATTCATTGTCAGAATCGAACGCGGGTCTCAGGCACTGTAAGGCAGCAACTCAAACACGGTGCTACTGTTCCACATTAAAAAGTGGTGAACAGTTCATCACAGGCTCACCACTTTCTTCTATCCAGCCTATCTTCTCGATGTGTTGCATCAGCAAGGCTGCAAGTACCGTGAAGGATGCCTGTTACCCTGACAATTCCATTTTCTTTCTTCTAACTTCTGGGAGAAGGTACAGGAGTTTCAATGCTTGGACAATCAGACCTAAGAACAGCATCTTCGCCACTATTATCAGACTCCTGAACCTCTTTCACACCTGAACCTCTCCCGGAGGTGCTGCCACCCTTAACTACCTCATTCGGGCATTCTGTTATTTTATTTTAATTTTACTTTTACTGTGATTGCACCATTCTGTTTTTTTTTCAAATCATCATTGTATTTATACTTGGATTTATCATTACTGTATGTCTAATGTATACTCTGTGAACAAAGAATTTCATAGAATCCTGTATTGAATGACAATAAATGAATGCTGCAAAGCAAAAATTAAACTAGAAAATGCTGGAAGGAGGCAGCAAGTCAGGTAGTAGAAATACAGCCATAAAAGCATAGAATCATGGTTATGTTACAGTTGTACAGGGCATGGTGAGGCCCCCTTTACAGCATTTTGTTCAGTTTTGGTCATCTTGTTATAGAAAATATGAAGTTAAGATGGGAGAGTTGCGCAGAGCATTTACAAGGTTGTTGCCAGGACTCGAGAGCATGAGCTATTTGGAGAATTTGAGCAGGTTAGGACTTTATTCGTTGGAGCGCAGGAGGATGAGTGGTGATCTTATAGAGGTGTACATGATCATGAGATCATCATCAAAACAAAAGATGAAGCATACAAATTAGCCAGAAAAAGCAGCCTACCAGAGGACTGGGAGAAATTCAGAGTCCAGCAGAGGAGGACAAAGGGCTTAATTAGGAAAGGGAAAATAGATTATGAAAGAAAACTGGCAGGGAACATAAAAACTGACTGCAAAAGGTTTTATAGGTATGTGAAGAGAAAGAGATTAGTTAAAACAAATGTAGGTTCCATGCAGACGGAAACAGATGAATTGATCATGGGGAACAAGGACATGGCAGACCAATTAAATAACTACTTTGGATCCGTCTTCACTAAGGAAGCCATAAATAATCTGCCGGAAATAGCAGGGGACCGTGGGTCAAATGAGATGGAGGAACTGGGTGAAATCCAGGTTAGCCGGTAAAGTGTTGTTAGGTAAATTGAATGGATTAAAGGCTGATAAAATCCCCAGGGCCAGATAGGCTGCATCCCAGAGTACTTAAGGAAGTAGCCCCAGAAATAGTGGATGCATGTGATAATTTTTCTAAACTCTTTACATTCTGGAGTAGTTCCTGAGGATTGGAGGGAAGCTAATGTAACCCCACTTTTTAAAAAGGGAGGGAGAGAAAAAACGGGGAATTACAGACCATTTAGTCTAACATCGGTAGGGGGGAAACTGCTAGAGTCAGTTATTAAAGATGGGATAGCAGCACATTTGGAAAGTGGTGAAATCATTGGACAAAGTCAGCATGGATTTACGAAAGGTAAATCATGTCTGACGAATCGTATAGAATTTTTTGAGGATGTAACTAGTAGAGTGGATAAGGGAGAACCAGTGGATGTGATATATCTGGACTTTCAGAAGGCTTTTGACTAGGTCCCACATAAAAGATTAGTATACAAATTTAAAGCACACGGTATTGGGGGTTCAGTATTGATGTGGATAGAGAAGTGGCAGGCAGACAGGAAGCAAAGAGTAGGAGTAAACGGGTCCTTTTCAGAATGGTTGGCAGTGACTAGTGGGGTACCGCAAGGCTCAGTGCTGGGACCCCAGCTATTTACAATATATACTAGACCAAGTGCATACCCGTTGGGTCTGTTCCCCCAATGTGCGGTTCTGGGGGGGGGGGGGGAGGCGGCATGCAGCGTCACACACACAAACTACCCCCGCCCCACGCACTCACGCTAATTAACCCCCTTGATATTATATTAATATTATTAATTTGCTAATTTGCAGAGGGGGATGAGGTGAGGGGAGGGGGAGAGGTGGGGAGCATGGAGGGGGGGGGGGGGGGGGGGGGGGTACAGGAAAGGGGGTAGGGGTGTGTGGAGGGGAGGGGGGTTTAGGGGAGGGATGGTGTGGGAGGGGATGGAGGGGGGAGGAGGGGGAGAGAAAAAAGAGGGGGAGAGGGGAGGGGGGGGGGTGGAGAGGGAGAGGAGGGGGGGGGGAGAGAGGGGGAGGAGAGGAGAGGGGGGGGGTAGGAGAGGGGGGAGAGGAGGAGGGGGGAGAGGGAGAGGGGGAGAGGAGAGGGGGGGGGGAGAGGAGAGGGAGGAGGGGGGAGAGGAGGAGAGGGGGGGAGAGGAGAGGTGGGGGGAGAGAGAGAGGGGGGAGGAGAGGAGAGGGGGAAGGAGGGGGGAGAGGGAGGCTGGGGGGGGGGGGGGGGGGGGGGAGAGAGAGTGCCTTTTTATTTCAACCCAAACCCCCCAAACAACCATTTGCAGGCAGTGCTCTTTTACTTTAAACATATTTTCATTTTCAAACCACATTAAGGGTACGTACTCACAGTTGTGTTAACATGTGTTCAGTGTTATTCACAGCTCAGAGAAACGTGACCCTCTGACTTCCTCCAGCGTGCAGACTAATTGAGGCACACCACTTCCTGGTTTTATAGTCCATCCCCCCTGCCGCCAGTGGGGGCAGCAGAGAGAATGGGGAATGTTGTAAAATCATTAATATCTCTGTAATTTTTCATCGACTGGAAAAATCCTCGGCACATATGCGGCGGATGGGGACTCTAAGCGAGGTGGCCAAAAATGACGGCCGTAGGTGGCGGCGTTCTCTCGGAAATCGCAGCACATATCGCCAAAACCGGTCAAGAACAGACTTTTAGTAATATAGATTAATGATTTGAACGAGGGAATTGAATGCAACATCTCCAAGTTTGCGGATGACACAAAGCTGGGGGGCAGTGTTCGCTGTGAGGAGGATGCTAAGAGGCTGCAAGGTGACTTGGATAGGCTGGGTGAGTGGGCAAATGCATGGCAGATGTAGTATAATGTGGATAAATGTGAGGTTATCCACTTTGGTGGCAAAAACAGGAAAGTAGACTATTATCTAAATGGTGGCCGATTAGGAAAAGGGGAGATGCAACGAGACCTGGGTGTCATGGTCCACCAGTCATTGAATGTAGGCATGCAGGTGCAGCAGGCAGTGAAGAAAGCCAATGGTATGTTAGCATTCATAGCAAAAGGATTTGAGTATAGGAGCAGGGAGGTTCAACTGCAGTTGTACAGGTACTTGGTGAGACCACACCTGGAGTATTGCGTACAGTTTTGGTCTCCAAATCTTAGGAAAGACATTCTTGCCATAGAGGGAGTACAGAGAAAGTTCACCAGACTGATTCCTGGGATGTCAGGACTTTCATATGAAGAAGGACTGGATAGATTCGGTTTGTACTCGCTAGAATTTAGGAGTTTGAGGGGAGATCTTATAGAAACTTATACAATTCTTAAGGGGTTGGACAGGCTAGATGCAGGAAGATTGTTCCCAATTTTGGGGAAGTCCAGGACAAGGGGTCACAGTTTGAGGATAGATGGGAAATCCTTTAGGACCGAGATGAGAAAAACATTTTTCACACAGAGATTGGTGAATCTGTGGAACTCACTGCCACAGAAGGTAGTTGAGGTCAGTTCATTGGCTGTATTTAAGAGGGAGTTAGATGTGGCCCTTGTGGCTAAAGGGATCAGGGGGTATGGAGAGAAGGCAGGTACAGGATACTGAGTTGGATGATCAGCCATGATCATATTGAATGGCGGTGCAGGCTCGAATGGCCGAATGGCCTACTCCTGCACATATTTTCTATGTTTCTATGTTTCTATGTTTCTATGAGAGGAATAGATAGAGTAAATAACACCCAGATTCTGGAGAGAACCTACAGGGGCCAATTAACCTCCGCTCAACTTTGGCAAGATTGGAGATGGTGGAATCTTGAGCAAGAAACAAACCGCTGCAGGAACTCAGGAGATCAGGTAGCATCTATGAAGGGAAATGAAACATTGTCTGTCCACAGAGGCTGCCTGACCCGATGCGTTCCTCCAGCAGTTTGTCCTCTGTACTCATTTGAGATGTGGGAGGGAGCCGGAGCTCCTGGAGGAAACTCACACAGTTACAAGGACAACATGCAAACTCCACACAGACGGCAACAGTTTGAGCAAGTTTGAACCCAGGTATCTGGAACTCAGACACAGTAGGCTCTGCTAGCTAAAGCACTATGCAAACCTAAGAAAGAAAAACATATCTGTATTAATATTTCCAAGGCCAGACATGTGAAGTCAACTCTGTGCACCATTTTTGACAGTCAACCACTGCTTATTTTATCTGATTAACCATCTTCCTAATTAAATGTCTGACCAACCTCAGTCAAATCAAATCCTCACCCTGAGCGATCCCTCCTCAGTCATCTCCCATCAGTCAAAGGGAACTCCTCCTCTCTTGAAGCATTGGGATAATAAAACTTGCCGCGTGCATGAAATGTTACTGCACAGAGGTGACCGCCAAATGCACTGTCCTTAACATAATATTAAAAACCACTGCAGCATTCCCTGGACTATTGCTGGGTGATCTGAAACTCATATTTTCTTCCAGGTAGGATCTTTGTCCTAATTGGTGCTTGTTCTTTCCAGCGTTTCGATGGCTGTCACTATCCTTATGCTTCTTACATCAACTTCTCAGATGACCTCTGACTTCACCCATCTCTTAATCATCACAGTCCCTCAACTACTGATTGTCTTCCCAACACCACCCCTTCGACTATCTTCACAGAGACATTTTCTCTTCACTCCACACACCTCACCATTTTGTAATCAAACTCACCCCTTTTGCAGTCTCCACCTACTGCCTTGGAAAAGGGGCTCAATGGAATTGACTGTTGCATGTTTCATAGATGGACCATTCACTGTTATAGAGTCATGGAGTTATACAGCAGTGACATGGGCCCTTTGGCCCACCATATCCATGCTGGCACAACTGCCCACCCACACTAGTCCCATTTGCCTGTATTGATCTGCATATCCTAGGTTTTGCTTATTTAAGTGTCCGTCCAAATACCTCGTAAACACAGTAGTTGTATCTGATTCCACCACCCTTCCCAACAGCGCTTTCCAGATAGTAATCACTCTCTGTGTAAAACCCTTTATCCATCAGATTCCATTTAAAATGCTTTCCCTCATCTTAAACATATCCCCTTATGTTTTTGTACTCCTGTGGGAAAAATATTTTGGACCAACTACACTACCTATGCCTCTCAACATTTTATATATCACCCCTCAGCCACCTTGGCTCCAGGGAAAACAAGCCCAGCCGATCTAGACACTCCAAAATACCTGTAACTAAAGTCGTCCAATCCAGGGAACAGGGAAAAGGCACAACTTGCTGAAGTAATTCAGCGGGCAGGCAGCATCCCTGGAGAACATGGATAGAACAGGGATACATCCTGACCAGCTGAGTTAGATTCATATTCAGATTCAATTTTAATTGTCATTGTCAGTGTATAGTACAGAGACAACGAAATGCTTTGAGCATCTCCCTGGAAGAGCGACATAGCAAACGATTTGAATAAATAATAATAAGTGTCCGGGGGGGGGGTGGTGATTGGCAGTCACCGAGGTACGTTGTTGAGTAGAGTGACAGCCGCCGGGAAGAAGCTGTTCCTCGACCTGCTGGTTCGGCAACGGAGAGACCTGTAGCGCCTCCCGGATGGTAGGAGGGTAAACAGTCCATGGTTGGGGTGAGAGCAGTTCTTGGCGATGCTGAGCACCCTCCGCAGACAGCGCTTGCTTTGGACTCCAGTATTTTGTGTCATTCCTGGGTAAACCAGCATCTACAGTTCCTTGCTTCAACATTCTGGCAGATCTCCTCTGCACTGCCTGGAACACAATCGCAGAGTATGGGGTTCTTTGCATATAAATGGTGCAAACAATAACCCCCACCACCACTCACTCCCCAGTCCCCCCAGAACTATTTTAGGCTGTAACATTTTAAGCCCTTGAAGGCAACGTATTTAAATCAAATTATTTTACATAAGTCACCTCCTGAAAAAAAGAACTGCATTAATGAAACTTTGCCAACCCCTCCTCACCCCCAAATCAATGCACAATCTGTTTTTGTTAAAATATTACTGTGGTTAACACTGTGGCATAGTCCGAATCCAGTATCAACAGAATTATACGTTTTCTTTATGCTTTGGGTCACAACAGTGCAACTATCATGGGAACAGCCCAGTAGATATCTTTCAACAGAGCAAAGAAGAGTTTCAGAGTTTTAGAATGCATTCAATAGGTGAGAGGATTTTACCCATTTATGATGTTCCCTTTTTGACTTAGAGCCCTAACATAGAATTCAAACTCGTAAATTATGTTTAAATGTGCCCCTTAGATTAACAACAGCAGCAAGATATATTATCAAGCTACACACGTTATGGGTGGTTTGACTGCCTGTCCTTTCCTTTGCATAATACTTGATCATCAAGCAGCTCGATATTATATTTCAGGAGAAAAGATATAGTTGGAAATTGGATGAATTGATTAGAAATTAATAAAATGACAGAGCTGTAAATCTGTATTGCCTGGCCTTAAATCTTTAACGTGACCAATATATTCATGCCTTAACTGACAACTATTTGGCTATTTGTTGAAATAGTTTAGAATTGGCTGTGGAAGAGGACAGTAACAATTGATGACATTCCTACTGAGTCTATAACCAGACTTGATGTGGAGCATAAAAATTGAATTACTTTGTTCATTAAAATGACAGGTTGTTAAGTAATTATCTGCCAGTGCCTCTGTTACTATTCAGAATAGAGCACAAGTCAGGCAGCGAATAAACAAAAGCAGTTAATCAGAAAATGGCCACTGTGAAAACCATTAGCAACATGATTTTTTTTCCCTTTGTTTGTTTGAATAAGATTTCCAGTTTGGTTGGATTGTTAAGTAGGTGAGGTGAATAGAATCAATCTGTGTCTTTGCAACAACACCAGGCCACTATGTGAAGGGAAAGATTTGTATTTTCTCAACAGAACAATGCTGTCAAGAAGGCATTGTACGTAAAGCATTCTTAGAGTGAAAACATATGTCCAAATGGGGAAAATATAGAGGTCCCAAAAAATAGAGCTATAAGCAGATGATGGATGGAAAGGTGCAGGAGATCCAGAAAGCAGCAATAGTTAGCAGATGTATCATTTCTTCACCGCTGTCAAAATTGTCCATGGCCCAAGCATCGATAAATTATTGATTAGCATGGGTGTCAAAGGGTACTAGGGAGTAGGCAGGAGAATAGGATTGAAATGGAAAAATAAATCAGTCATGATTCAATAATGGAGCAGAACCAATGGATTGATGACCTAATTTTGCTCCTATGTCTAATGATCATAGTCATAGAGTGATACAGCATGGAAACAGGCCCTTCAGTCCAACTAGCCCACATTGACAAAATGTCCCATCTACACCTAGCCCAACTTGCCTGCATTTGGCTTATATCGCTCCAAACCTATCCTATCCAGGTACGTCTAAACATGTTTCTCAAACATGAAAGTACCTGCCCCAACTACATCCTCCTTGAAATTTTGATCTTATTATCATATAAGATGTATGATTTTCAAAGATTTCAAATACTTTTTTTTAGTTCAGCTTAGATTAGAGATACAGCGTGGAAACAGGCCCTTCAGCCCATCGAGCCCACACCAACCAGCACTCACCTGTACACACTAGTTCTAACCTGCACCAGTAGGGACATTTTACAGAAACCAATTAATCTACAAACCTGTATGCGTTTGGAGTGTGGGAGGAAAACAGAGCACCTGGAGAAAACCCATGCAGTCACAGGGAGAACGGACAAACTCCGTATAGACAGCACCTGTGGTCAGGATTCAATCCCATTTTAGATTCAAATGAAACTATCCTTTTACGCAAGTGTCTTTGATTCCATTCCACTGCACATGATTTTTTGCAATCTCATGTTAACTTAGATCATAAGATCATGTGATAGTAGAATTAGGCCATTTGGCCCATCAAGTCTATTCCACCATTCAATCATGGCTGATCTCTGATCTTTAGACAGAGGGTGGTGAATATGTGGAAACTGTGGAATTCTTTGCCACAGAAGGCTAAGGAGGCCAAGTCAGTGGATATTTTTCAGGCAGAGATAGATAGATTCTTGTTTAGTACAGGTGCCAAAGGTTATGGCGAGAAGGTAGAAGAATGTGGTTCGGAGGGAGAGATAGATCAGCCATGATTGAATGGCGGAGTAGACCTGATGAGCCGAATGGCCTACTTCTACTATTTCCTATGATTTATCTCCCTCCTAACCCCATTCTTTGTTTAAAGAACAACAGAAGATAAACAAAAAGACAATACGGGGAAAAAAGATGAAGTATGAAGGTAAGAATATAAAGCAGGACAGTAAAATCTTCTTTAGGTATGTGAAGAGGAAAAAATGAGTTAAGACCAAAGTTGGACCCTTGAAGACTGAAAAAGGTGAATTTATGATGGGGAACAAGGAAATGGCAGATGAGTTGAACAGGTACTTCGGATCTGTTTTCACTAAGGAGGATACAAACAATCTACCTGATATAGTAGCAGCCAGAGGATCTGGGGTGACAGAGGAACTGAAGGAAATCCACATTAGGCAGGAAATTGTGTTGGATAGACTGATAGGACTGAAGGCTGATAAATCCCCAGGGCCTGATGGTCTGCATCCCAGGGTACATAAGGAAGCGGCTCTGGAAATCGTGGATGCATTGGTGATAATTTTCCAATGTTCTATAGACTCAGGATCAGTTCCTGTGGATTGGAGGGTAGCTAATGATATCCCACTTTTTAAGAAAGGCGGGAGAGAGAAAACGGGGAATCATAGACCAGTTATCCTGACATCGGTGGTGGGGAAGATGCTGGAGTCAATTATAAAAGATGAGATAGCCGCACATTTGGATAGCAGTAACAGGATTGGTCCAGGTCAGCATTGATTTACGAAGGGGAAATCATGCTTGACTAATCTTCTGGAATTTTTTGAAGCTGTAACTAGGAAAATGGACAAGGGAGAGCCAGTGGATGTAGTGTACCTGGACTTTCAGAAAGCATTTGATAAGGTCCCACATAGGAGATTAGTGGGCAAAATTAGGGCACATGGGGGGTAGGGTGCTGACATGGATAGAGAAGTGGTTGTTAGACAGGAAACAAAGAGTAGGGATTAACGGGCCACTTTCATAATGACAGGCAGTGACTAGTGGGGTGCCGCAAGGCTCGGTGCTAGGACTGCAGCTATTTACAATAT
Organism: Leucoraja erinaceus; assembly: GCF_028641065.1. NCBI lineage: Eukaryota > Metazoa > Chordata > Chondrichthyes > Rajiformes > Rajidae > Leucoraja > Leucoraja erinaceus. The sequence goes on from NC_073377.1 coordinate 4,555,945, forward strand.
ACATTAATGATTTGGATGAAGGGATTCAAAGTAATGTTAGTAAATTTTAAGATGACACAAAGCTGGGTGGCAGTGTGAACTGTGAGGAGGATGCTATGAGAATGCAGGGTGACTTGGACAGGTTGGGGGAGTAGGCAGATGCATGGCAGATGAAGTTTAATGCGGATAAATGTGAGGTTATCCACTTTGGTAGCAAAAACAGGAAGGCAGATTACTGTCTAAATGGCGTCAGGTTGGGAAAAGGGAAAGTACAACGGGATCTAGGGGTCCTTGTACATCAGTCGATGAAAGTAAGCATGCAGGTACAGCAGGCAGTGAAGGAAACGAATGGCATGTTGGCCTTTATAACAAGTGGAATTGAATATAGGAGCAAAGAGGTCCTTCTGCAGTTGTACAGAGCCCTAGTGAGACCACACCTGGAGTACTGTGTGCAGTTTTGGTCCCTTAATTCGAGGAAGGATATTCTTGCTATTGAGGGAGTGCAGCGTAGGTTTACAAGGTTAATTGTAAGGGTGGTGGGACTGTCATATGCTGAGAGAATGGAGCAGCTGGGCTTGTACACTATGGAGTTTAGAAGGATGAGAGGTAATCTCATTGAAACATATAAGATTGTTAAGGGCCTGGACACGCTAGAGGCAGGAAACATGTTCCCGATGTTGGGGGAGTCCAGAACCAGGGGCCACAGTTTAAGAATAAGGAGTAAGCCATTTAGAACAGAGACGAGGAAACACTTTTTCTCACAGAGAGTGGTGAGTGTAGAATTCTCTGGCTCAGAGGGCGGTGGAATCAGGTTCTCTGGATACTTTCAAGAGAGAGCTAGATAGGGCTCTTAATAATAGCGGTCAAGGGATATGGGGAGAAGGCAGGAACGGGGTACAGATTTGGGATGATCAGCCATGATCACATTGAATGGCGGTGCTAGTTCGAAGGGCCAAATGGCCTACTGCACCTATTGTCTATTGTCTATTTTCCTACCTTCTCCCCATGATCTCTGACACACATCGAGAATCTATCTTTCTCTGCCTTAAAATATCCACTGGCTTTGCACCCACAGCCTTCTGTGGCAAAGATTTCCACAGATTCACAACCCTCTGACTAAAGAATCCCTCCTCATCTCCTTTCTAAAATAACGTAATTTAATTGTGAGGCTATGACCTCTAGTCTTAGACTCTCCCACTAGTGGAAACATCCTCTCCACATCCACTCAATCCAAGCCTTTCACTATTCTGTACGTTTCAATGAGCTCCCCCCTCATTCGTCTAAACTCCATCAAATATAGGCCCAGTGCTGTAAAAAACGCTCATCATTTGTTAACCTACTTATTCCTAGAATAATTTTTGTAAACCTTCTCTGTACCCACTCTCCAGAGCCAGCACATCCTTCCTCATATATGGGGTCCAAATTGGGTCACGGTACTCCAAATGCAGCCTGACCAGTGCCGCCAATAGCCTCAGCGTTACATCTCTATTTTTGTATTCCAGTCCTCTTAACATAAATGCTAGCATTGAATTTGCCTTCCTTACTACTGATTCGACTTACAAATTAACTTTTTAGGAGCCCTGCACCAGCACTACCAAGTCCCTTTGCATCTCCGATTTCTGAATTCTCTCTCCATTTAGATAATAATCTACCCCTTTATTCTTATTACCAAAAAAGAGGAAAACTTTTTTCACACAGAGAGTGGTGAATCTGGAATTCTCTGCCGCAGAAGGTAGTTGAGGCCAGTTCATTGGCTATATTTAAGAGGGAGTTAGATGTGGCCCTTGTGACTAGGGGGATCAGGGGGTATGGAGAGAAGGCAGGTACAGGATACTGAGTTGGATGATCAGCCATGATCATATTGAATGGCGGTGCAGGCTTGAAGGGCCAAATGGCCTACTCCTGCACTTATTTTCTATGTTTCTATGTTTCTAAAATGCATGACTCCGCTCTTTGCTGCACTGCATTTCATTTGCCACTTCTCCGCTCACTCTCCAAACCTGTGCAAGTGCTTCTGCAGTCCTTGCTTTCTCTACACTGCCTGCCCCACCACCTATCTTAGCATAATCTGCAAACTTAGCCACAAAGCCTTCAATCCCCTTATCCAAATCATTAATATACAACATGAAGTGTAGTGGCCTCAGCACCGCCCCTTGCGGAACTCCACTAGTCACTGGCAGCCAACCTGAAAACGCGGCTCTTATTGCAGCTCTTTGCCTTCTGCCATCCAGCCAACCTGCTATCCATGCGAGTATCTTCCCTTCAATACCATGGACTCTTATCTTCCCTCACAGCCTAACGTGCGGCACCTTATCGAAGGCCTTCTGAAAATCTAGGTAAACAACATCAACAGCCTCCCCATCGTTTATCCTGCTGTTAACTTCCTCAAAGAACTCCAGCAGATGCGTCAGGCAAGATTTGTTCATCATTCGTCAGTCTTTTCCATTGTTATTAATTCAGTTCCACAGAACCATCATGGGATCATTAAATATACCTTTTAATTGCTTGAAATTAAAGAAAATACCATGTTATAATGATGGAGATTCAAAAAAATGATTATAGAGTCATACAGTGTGGAAATAGATCTTTTGGCCCAACTTGCCCACACTAACCAACATGTCCAGTCTACACTAGCCCCACCTATCTGCGTTTGGCCCATATCCCTGTATAATTGTTTCTTAAACATTGTAATAGTCTCTGCCTCAACTACCTCCTCTGACAGGACACATTCCATACACCCACCACTATTTGTGTGGAAAGGTTACCCCTCAGATTCCCCCTTAACCTTAAACCTATGTCCTCCGGTTCTCGATTCCCCCATCTTTGGCAAGAGACATTATTTCTACATTCAAATCTCAGCTACTTTTGAAAAATAAATGATTGTACTATTCCTGAGAATTATCCTTATCTATGGCACAAAAGCTTTCCTGCTGAAAAACCTCTGGTATTTATTGACGTGTAAAAATATATTTTCGACAAATATTTCATACAAAGCCAGTAGAAGTACTGTTTAAACTTGTCCAGCATTTTTTTTTAGACCCAAATTGGTAATGAAACACTCTTGACTCCCCCTTGACGCTTAAATTTACAGGGATATATGCTGACACTGAAATTCAGTGTGTGTCCTTCTCCTGTGAATTCATTCACGACACCCACATGTAAATGGGTCAAGATAAAATGTAAAGGTGACAATTGGGTTGGCATTCTGATGAAGTGCCAGCCTCAAGGGTACATTGCTCTCCTTCACTGGTGCTCCGCAATTTTGAACCATGAAAGAATGATGACATGGGAGATAATTCAGCCCAACTGGGCTCGCAAAAAGCTTTTCAGCTTTAGGCTCCTCCATTCTAGCTTTTGGATCATTGCCTTCCAGACTATAAAATTTCGAGCATAGCAGGTAATATCCATGCCTCAAAAGACAGTCACTGCTTTCAACAGGAGATCTGCTGACCAATTTTCCATGACGTACAAGGGCAATGTGTACACAGGTATTGCTCCATTATTGTCACCTGTACCAATGACAGGTTAAACATTTGATTTGCAGTCTATCCAGGCGTATCATACCATGCATCAGATAGTGTAACAATGAAACTAAACAGAGTGCAGAATATAGTGTGGGAGCTACAGAGAGAGTACAATAAATGAAGTGCAAAGGTCGCAACTTGGTGGTTTGTATTGACGATGGAGAAATACGGATGGTCAAAAACTTAAAAATCCTCGGAGTCAATATCACCAATAACTTTTCCTGGACCACCCATATTGAAGGAGGATGAGGGGTGATCTTATAGAAGTATACAAAATCATGAGAGGAATAGATCGGGTAGATGCACAGAGTCTCTTGCCCAGAGTAGGGGAATTGAGGACCTGCGGACATAGGTTCAAGGTGAGGGGAAAAGATTTAATAGGAATCCGAGGAGTATCTTTTTCACACAAAGGGTGGTGGGTATATGGAACAAGCTGCCAGAGGAGGTAGTTGAGGCTGGGAGTATCCAATCATTTAAGAAACAGTTCGACAGGTGCATGGATAGGACAGGTTTGAAGGGATATGGACAATGCGCATGCAAGTTAGACTAGTGTAGCTGGGACATAGTTGGCCGGTGTGGGCAAGTTGGGGCCGAAGGGCCTGTTTCCACACTGTATTACTCTGACTATTTGATTCTATGGGCAATTCATGGTATGCAAGTGGACAACTACTGTAACTCCATTCCTAATCTTACCTCCCCTAGTCTGTTAAGACAAACACCAAATACGAAGCACTGGTAATCAACTCTCTTTATTATCCAACACCAATACAATACCTAGCCCAATACCGTGGGTCCGATCCTTGTCTCCACTCATTCAAGCCCTTCAGCATCATGCTCCACATGATCAGCACATTCCCATGCGCTATATCAGAAGATCGACACACCCCAATGTGCTCTCATAGAAACATAGAAAATAGGTGCAGGAGTAGGCCATTCGGCCCTTCGAGCCGGCACCACCATTCAATATGATCATGGCTGATCATCCAACTCAGTATCCTGTACCTGCCCTCTCTCCATACCCCCTGATCCCTTTAACCACAAGGGCCACATCTAACTCCCTCTTAAATATAGCCAATGAACCAGCCTCAACTACATTCTGTGGCAGGGAGTTCCAGAGATTCACCACTCTCTCTGTGAAAAATGTTTTTCTCATCTCGGTCCTAAAGGATTTCCCTTTTATCCTTAAAATGTGACCCCTTGTCCTGGACTTTCCCAACATCGGGAACAATCTTCCTGCATCTAGCCTGTCTAACCCCTTAAGAATTAACCCTTAAGTTTCTATAAGATCCCCCCTCAATCTTCTAAATTCTAGCGAGTACAAGCCGAGTCTATCCAGTCTTTCTTCATATGAAAGTCCTGACATCCCAGGAATCAGTCTGGTGAACCTTCTCTGTACTCCCTCTATGGCAAGAATGGCTTTCCTCAGATTTGGAGACCAAAACTGTACACAATACTCCAGATGTGGTCTCACCATGACCCTGTACAATTGCAGTAGAATCTCCCTGCTCCTGTACTGAAATCCTTTTGCTATGAATGCCAACATACCATTCGCTTTCTTCACTGCCTGCTGCACCTGCATGCCTACTTTCAATGACTAGTGTATCATGACACCCAGGTCTCGTTGCATCTCCCCTTTTCTTAATCGGCCACCATTTAGGTAATAATCTACTTTCTTGTTTTTGCCACCAAAGTGGATAACCTCACATTTATCCATATTATACTGCATCTACCATGCATTTGCCCACTCACCCAGCCTATCCAAGTCACCTTGCAGCCTCCTAGAATCCTCCTCACAGCTAACACTGCCCCCCAGCTTCGTGCCATCCGCAAACTTGTAGATGTTGCATTCATTTACCTTGTCCAAATCATTAATATATATTGTAAATAGCTGAGGTCCCAGCACTGAGCTTTGCGGTACACCACTATTCACTGCCTGCCAATCTGAAAAAGGACACATTTACTCCTACTCTTTGCTTCCTGTTTGCCAGCCAGTTCTCTATCCACATCAATACTGAACCCCCAATACCGTGTGCTTTAAGTTTGTATACTAATCTCTTATGTGGGACCTTGTCGAAAGCCTTCTAAAAGTCCAGATATAACACATCCACCGGTTCTTCCTTATCCACTCTACTAGTTACATCCTCAAAAAATTCTATAAGATTCGTCAGACATGATTTACCTTTCGTAAATCCATGCTGACTTTGTCCAATGATTTCACCACTTTCCAAATGTGCTGCTATCCTATCTTGAATAAATGACTCTAGCAGTTCCCCCACTACCAATGTTAAACTAACTGGTCTGTAGTTCCCCGTTTTCTCTCTCCCTCCCTTTTTAAAAAGTGGGGTTACATTAGCTACCCTCCAATCCTCAGGAACTACTACAGAATCTAAAGAGTTTTGAAAAATTATCACTAATGCATCCACTATTTCTGGGGCTATTTCTTTAAGTACTCTGGGATGCAGCCTATCTGGCCCTGGGGATTTATCGGCCTTTAATCCATTCAATTTACCTAACACCACTTCCCGGCTAACCTGGATTTCACTCAGTTCCTCCATCTCTTTTGACCTGCGGTCCCCAGCTATTTCCGGCAGATTATTTATGTCTTCCTTAGTGAAGATGGAACCAAAGTAGTTATTCAATTTGTCTGCCATGTCCTTGTTTCCCATGATCAATTCACCTGTTTCTCACTGCAAGGGACCTACATTTGTTTTAACTAATCTCTTTCTCTTCACATATCTATAAAAACTTTTTCAGTCAGTTTTTATGTTCCCTGCCAGTTTTCTTTCATAATCTATTTTCCCTTTCCTAATTAAGCCCTTTGTCCTCCTCTGCTGGACTGAATTTCTCCCAGTCCTCTGGTAGGCTGCTTTTTCTGGCTAATTTGTACGCTTCATCTTTTGTTTTGATACTATCCCTGATTTCCCTTGTTATCCACGGATGCACTACCTTCCCCGATTTATTATTTTGCCAAACTGGGATGAACAATTGTTGTAGTTCATCCATGCAGTCTTTAAATGCCTTCCATTGCATATCCACCGTCAACCCTTTAAGAATCAATTGCCAGTCAATCTTGGCCAATTCACGTCTCATACCCTCAAAGTTACCTTTCTTTAAGTTCAGAACCCTTGTTTCTGAATTAACAATGTCACTCTCCATCCTAATGAAGAACTCAACCATATTATGGTCACTCTTGCCCAAGGGGCCACGCACAACAAGACTGCTAACTAACCCTTCCTCATTACTCAACACCCAGTCTAGAAAAGCCTGCTCTCTCGTTGGTTCCTCTACATGTTGGTTAAGAAAACTATCCCGCATACATTCCAAGAAATCCTCTTCCTCAGCACCCCTGCCAATTTGATTCACCCAATCTATATGTAGATTGAAGTCACCCAATATAACTGTTTTACCTTGATTGCACACATTTCTAATTTCCTGTTTGATGCCATCCCCAACTCCACTACTACTGTTAGGTGGCCTGTACACAACACCCACTAGCATTTTCTGCCCCTTAGTGTTTCGCAGCTCTACCCATATCGATTCCACATCCTCCAAGCTAATGTCCTTCCTTTCCCTTGCGTTAATCTCCTCTCTAACCAGCAACGCTACCCCACCTCCTTTTCCTTTCTGTCCATCCCTCCTGAATATTGAATATCCCTGGATGTTCAGCTCCTAGCCTTGCTCACCCTGGAGCCATGTCTCCGTGATCCCAACTATATCATAATCTCTCCCCTCTTTGATACCCTCATGGACCCTTGGCGCAAAATACATGGGTGTAGGGGTCAACACCTACAAGCCAATCATCAATAAGGATTACAAAATACATTGAATGACAATTCCCTAACCCAATCACAAAACATCACATAACATTGTTTCGATAGAAAGCACTTAGTGGGAAACAGTTCTATTAAGCAAAGAAACATTCTGCCAGGTAAAGTGAACAATTTGGGCAAAGCCTCTCTCCTTGACCAATCACGGGTAACGGTGCGAAGACCATGCAACATAGTTAGCAACATTATTATAACCCATCATTTCCCAACCAATCCCCAGCATGCATTTGCAGCAGGATCTAGCTCCCTCTACAAAACCCCATACATATTACCAATTAAAGGCCTCCTGGGCATCAACCTTTATTCAACCTCATCCCAGGCCACAGACACTCTGGAGCCATGATCCTCATGGTCTTTGCAGCTTTTGCAAAAGATTGCAAGCAGGCTTTACAAAAGCAGAAATCTTGCCATTTTGTCAGGCACCCAAAATGCCCAATATTATTACTACCATTGCAGTTCAAATATCCACCCACATCCAAATTTTTAAGGACAACCAGCGAAGCATAATAAAATTTGGCTTTGACTGTGACACCATTATCTAAGCCACAAATTAAATACATTGTACGGTCATGTCCTTACATAACTATGTCATTAGTGCAGGAAATCTCTTGCCTCAACATCCACAGTATGTAAGCAGAATGGTGAATAATAGCAAATTATCATTTTCTTTGTCATGCAATACAATTGCAATATAATTCAGAGTGAGTAATCTCATAATTCCTCAATTTGTCCTATTGACAATTGAAAATGTCAATGTATTGGTCATAATAGGAGGGATTTGCACAAGGTTATTAATTAATGAAATGGTTTGAATTTTTTTTCAACAATTTTACTTTATTTGGTACATTGTAATTTAGTTTAGTTTAGTTTAGAGATACAATTACCAGTAACTGTGGGCGGTAGAGCTGCTGCCTTACAGCGCCAAGGTCCCGGGTTCGATCCTGACTATGGCTGCTGTGCAGAGTTTGTATGTTGTCCGCGTGACCTACATGGGCTTTCTCCCGGATCTCCAGTTTCCTCCCACACTCCAAAGATGTAGAGGATTGTAGATTAATTGGCTTGGTATAATTGTAAATTGTCCCCAGTGTGTAGGATAGTGTTAACGTGCGGGGATCGCTGGTCAACGTGGACTCTGTGGACCGAAGGGCCTGCTTCCACGCTGTATCTCTAAACTAAACTAAACTAATCTAAACTAATCTGTCAAACTTCCACGCTTGTCAACTTGTAATGATGCAAAAGCAAGTTCATAAGAAACGTTAAGTGATATTGCTTCATGTATTCATGCTACAGATTACAGAACCTGCACTCTCTTGTGTCTCCATGCTTCGTATGTTGTTGTGTAGCTACTTTGCCAAAGAAATTAGGCTCTCTCATAATCTCAGAACCAGGAACTCCATAATTTTCATGTTGGTCACGATACAAAAAAACATTATGTTCTTTTTGGATTCTTCACCAGACCACCACTTTAAAACATTGTGTTGTCCTGGTTAGCAATGAGCATTTTACTTTTCTTCAAAGGTATTTAATTAAGACTTCAACGAATTGTTTTAACTGAGGTAACCTTTGCTATTGCATTAGTGAATGTTGACATTGATAAGTTGAGCCGTTTACTGGCTGTTAGAGGGATTCAGCTGTATGATTCTTGAATAATCGCTTTATCTGAACATCTGTTTTCACTTAAGTGCTTTATTTTTAAGGACACTGCACCCCATTAAGAATTAAATTCTCAAAATTATATATAAATCTCATCTATGAGGACGGGAATATTTAGGACTTACTTATCATTAGGCTACTGAATTCACTTGATAATATCGTTGCAGTTGCCTGAAAAAGTATTGGAATACCAGATGATGTAAAGTTTATAATGTGGATTGGCTGAAGGCCTCATTTATGTGAAATCAATTATGGTTGGGTGAAAATGAAAATAATGTTCTTGTATTTCTAAATGATGGCCTTTGGAAAAGCTACAACCTTGAAGTCAAAAAGGTTCTGCAGTGGAGTTCTTTAATCTGATGCTGGCACTCCGGTTCCAGTGTAAAATAGTAAGATTAAACGAGAACTTACCAGTTTGAAGTTTGATCTGTATTTTATGAGGAGTTACGATGAGGGATTACGTGAAGAACCCGCTCAGTGCGCAGGCGCGGCATACTTCCAAGCAGCGGTGTGGAATCACAGATAGACACAAGTATTTGAAGTAACATAGTAAAGAAAAAGAGACATCAATTTATCAGTTTGATCCATATAATGAGGGTGGGAGCGGAGGGCACGTAATCCCTCATCGTAACTCCTCATAAAATACAGATCAAACTTCAAACTGGTAAGTTCTCGTTTAATCTTACTATTTTACTTCGGAGTCACGTGAGTGATTCCGTGAAGATTTCAAAGCTCTGTGATTTCAAACCGTGTAACAGTTTTACTCACTCACTGCCGAAAGCTCTTGAGGAAGGAAGTGTTATCGTAATTAACCAATGAATCTGTTTTTCAAGAAAACAAAAAGGTATTTATTAACAATAACAATAATAAAATTGCTCCCCCGGGCTTAAATTAAATATTTGCAGCTTCTAATATATTTGCTGCAAACAAATCAGGCTTCATCAATGGCTTATTGTAGAATGTTCGGAATGTGGACTCCCTCGACCATCCTGCTGTACTCAGGATGAGGTCAATAGGCACATCCATCCTAGCTGCCAGTGATGTGGAGGCTGCCCTAGTGGAATGAGATTTAAAGGTGTTAATATCTATCCCAGCAGCTTCCAATACCTGTTTTAGCCATCTTGAGATGGTTTGACTTGTTACCCAGCCATGAGGTTTTTTGTGGCTGACCCATAAGGCTTGTTCACTTCCTCTGATGTTGTGGGATGTGTCGATATATTGTATTAGGTGGGTCACCACACACAACCGTGGCTCTGGTGGGTAGGCCCAGAATACCACTAGTGAATTTTATGTTCCTGGCCTGCTTTGTTTCACCAGACCTTGTAGAATGAATGTTATCTGGCCTGGAGTTGTTTTCATGTTGTCCAGTCTCAATTTGTATAGCGACTGGACCCTCTGAGCAGATACCAGTGCCATCAGCATGAGCGCCTTCAGTGTTGATTGCTCGAGGCCGAGGGATCTAGCTGGTGGCCATTCGCGGAGGTATGTCAGGACGACACTGATGTCCCAAATATGGGTATACCTGGGCTTAGGGGGCTTGATGTTGTAAATGCCCTTCATCAGTTTAACCACCAGTGGATGGGATCCCATGGCCTGATGTCCTGCTGGTTTGAGGTACGCGGAAAGAGCACTGCGTGCCGTATTAATGGCACTGTAGCTGATCCCTTCATGATGGTGTAGATAGGCCAGGAACTCCGATACGTTGGTTACTGTGGCTGTTTCATATGATGTCCCTGTTTCCTGGCAGTACTTCTCCCATTTTTTGATGCTGGTTAAGTACTGCCTCTTGGTGGATGTTCGCAGGGATGCTGACATGGTGGTGTTGGTTTGTTCGGATAATCCCAGGTCCAGGTAGGGTCTGTTCAGAATCTGCAACCCAGGAGTTTAATGTCTTGATGGCATGGGTGGCTTATGCCTGACACTGGGTGAATCAATAGTCCTGGATGACTGGGAAACACCATTGGTGATTCCACCAGCATGTCATGTAGTACTGGGAACCATGGCTGTGTAGGCCAGTCGGGTACCACCAAAATACCAGAAGCCGAGTCCATCTGGATTTTGCGAAGTACCCGACTGATGAGGCAGAAGGGAGGAAATGCATAGAAAAAGAACTTTCCCCAATCCAGCGTGAAGGCATCTACCGCTGCTGCCTCTGGATCTGGTTCCCAAGCGACATACATAGTTAACTGGTGATTTAGTCTTGATGCAAATAAATCGATATCTGGCGTTCCATATTGCTTGACAATTTTAGCAAATGCTTTAGGATTTAACATCCATTCGATGTTGTCATTGAATTTGCGTGACCTGGTGTCTGCCACTGTGTTTAGCTTACCTGGTAGATAGGTAGCTGAAAGCCAAATATGTCTTTCGACACACCATTGCCAAATCAAATTGACCAATTTGTCGCACGATAAAGATTTTATGCCGCCCACATGGTTAATATAAGCCACCACGTAGTATTATCTATTTGTAATCGAACATGCAAGTGCTGCATATTTGATGCATATGCTTTTAAACTATAAAAGGCGCCCAACATTTCTAAATAGTTAATGCCCAGTGTAGATAGTAATGATGATTCTGAGTTAGTCCATCTACCACCTGTGCTGGATATGGAGTTAGTTGCTCCCCAGCCTTGAGCACTGGCATCTGTTTGAAGAACTAAAATAATAGTAATGATAATAGGACTAAAACTATGCCAAATATTTTGTGTAGCTGTAGCTCTGATATTGCTTCCGTGGGTAACATCATGACCCGATCCTAGTGACCTTTATGTTGTTTTAGTGCCTGCACCTTTGCTCTTTGTAAATTTTGATAATGCAAAGGTCCAAATTGTATAGCCGGAAATGCTGCTACCATTTTACCAATTACTGTTGCTGCTTGTCGAATAGTTGGTCTTTTGTTGACTATTAAATTATTGCATGATTGTGCTAATGCAATCATCTTTTCCCTTGGCAGGGTAATAGTCATTTGGACTGAGTTAATTGTGAACCCCAGGTAGTCCATAATAGAGGATGGATTTAACTTGGATTTATCTGGATGTAGGACGAATCCCAGAGTTTCAAGGAGCTGTTTTGTAGCTGAGACTGCTGCCACAGCTAATTCCATAGTTTTCCTTACTATGAGGATATCATCCAAATATGCCATGACTATATGTTTTTGTTTCCTTAATATTGCCATGGCTGGCTTTAATATTTTTGTGAACAATCTTGGGGCTGACGTGAGCCCATTAGGCAATGCTATGTACTGCCACTGCTGCCCCATCCAGATAAATTTTAGGTATCTGCTATGATCCTTATGTATGGGTACTAGATAGTAAGCATCCTTGAGGTCAATGCTTGCCATGTAGTATCCTTTGGAAATCAGTTGTCTAGCAGTCACAAATGTTTCCATTTTGAAATGTATATACTTAAACTTGTTTAGGGATGTTAAGTCAATGATGATGCGACATCCACCATCTTTTTTGGTTTTGGTAAATATATTGGATACAAATTCCAAGGGTTCATGTTTGGTCTTTTCTATGACCCCCTTATTTATAAGTCTCACCAGTTCAGCTTGTCCCTCCCGTTGCTCTTTTTTGGAGGGAGAAAATACCCTTTCGGGCCAATGTTGAACTGGCGGTGTTGTTTCTGATATAAACTGAATTTTATATCCTCTAATGCGGTTGAGTATATACTTGTCACTCGTGATCATTCCCCATGCTTTCTTAAACAAGTGTAATCTCCCCCCTGTTAGTAAAGCACCCTTATTCTCTATATGCTGGTAGGAACCAGACCCACCTACCTCCATGGTTATTGGCGGTTTTGTCTTTTCTGTTTTCTGAGTGCTTTGGTCTGACGACGTGCTGGCGATGTTGGGGGGAGGCGCATTTTCCAGGGGGTCCGCGGCGGGCCCTGATCTAAAAAAGATCTTTGGGTATAATGCTGCCCCAAGCGTTCACCAGTCCCATATTCCAGACGTTGACTGGTGGATGCCGTGGGGTGCTGCCGCTTGGGTATCGGAGGTCGTGGTTTGCTCGTCCCGGGGCCTGCCCTCATGAGGCCGAAGGTTTTGGATGCCTCTTCCATATCCTTCAGCTTTTTGTTCAGTTCTTTCCCATACAGCAATGAGTCAGCCTCCGCAGCTGGGGCTTTACACAAGCCAGCAAATTTGGGATTGAGGGCAGGTCTTATATTTTCCCTCCGGAGATTGTTCAGTTCGAATTGTGTGGTACACATTAATGCCAGCACATCCTGCTGGTGTGTACTCATCTCCGTTGTCTCCACAGAACGAGCAAAGGCTGTGATAGCTGACGTCAGGAGCCTTAGGATCCGCTGTAGCTTAAGTTCTTGTGCCCGAATAGGGGCCCCCACATTTCCCCAGATTTAGCTGTTGAGGCTTTTTACCTTAAGGGCCTCACAGTTCTCTGGTGCTGTATGTTCTTCCAGCACCTCGGCGAGCACCTTTTCCAGTAGAGGCTAGTTGGATAGGTGGTTAATACTGGCTGCCATTTTTGGCTCCAGAGGTGCTCCAGCCCGTGGGGTTGGTACGAAGCGGTCCACCACACCCAACAGCTGTTCCTGTTCCTGCACCCCATGCATACTCCCGATTTTGTCCGCCTGCCCCTGTTCCAGACCAGCCCTGCCCTGGTCACCAATGCTAGCCTCCTGGTATGAGGTAGCAAAGGGCAGTGTCTGACACGACACTATGGAGGAGATACCTGTCCTGTCTCCCCGGGAGCGCTGCTGTTCCCGGTGGACCATCTCCTCCAGGAGCTGCTGAATGCAGCTCAGGCGGCTGTCTCTCCTCCATTTTGGGGGAGACATTTCCCACTCCGACGAATCGGATTCGACCGGCCGATTGGTCTTCCTGGCCGCTTTCCCAGTCCGCCGTGCAGGCTCTGGCGTGACTGGGTCAGGCTCGGTCTCGGGGATAGCGAACCGCTCTGAGAGCGACGCTGCCGCCGGTTGCTGCCCCGCTGGAATTGAACGCTCCTCTGGTGGAGTTAAAGCGCGGGCAGTTCTGTTCGAGAGCTTTCTGCGTTGAGACATTCTTGCACCCTGCAAAACACTAAACGCGACTCTCCTCCGTTAAGTCCCAACGCACCGTCTACTTACCTGACGGTCCGTTTTAAAGCGCAGCTTGAGAGCCTGACTCCAGCTGCCGCCGCTGTTGAACTGCTGGCGTAATGCCACGCCTGCGCACTGAGCGGGTTCTTCACGTAGTCACTCACGTGACTCCGAAGTAAAATAGGCAGTTATAAAGCTTTATGAAGCTATTAATTAGAAATCATCTTATCCTGGAGTTTCAACTGATGTGAACAGAAAAATCTTAAAAGTAAGGAGGACTTTCATTAGTATTGTGCCTTACATGACCTTGTGTACCATGATAACCGTTGCAAATAATGGAATACATTTTGAAGGATAACTCCATTTGTAATTGAGGGATTGCTGCTACCAATCTGCAAGAAGCAAACTCGTATAAATCCGAATGGGTTAATGACCAGGAATCAGTGATGCTAAATAGAAACATAGAAACATAGAAATTAGGTGTAGGAGTAGGCCATTCGGCCCTTCGAGCCTGCACCGCCATTCAATGTGATCATGGCTGATCATCCAACTCAGTATCCCGTACCTGCCTTCTCTCCATACCCTCTGATCTCCTTAGCCACAAGGGCCACATCTAACTTCCTCTTAAATATAGCCAATGAACTGGCCTCGACTACCCTCTGCGGCAGAGAGTTCCAGAGATTCACCACTCTCTGTGTGAAAAAAGTTCTTCTCATCTCGGTTTTAAAGGATTTCCCCCTTATCCTTAAGCTGTGACCCCTGGAATAAATTAATAATAATAACAATAATAATGAATAAAAATGAATACAATTTTTTGTTAACAAAAATATGGAGAAACTGAGCCAGTGAGGCAGCATCTATGGTCTGAAGAAGGGTTTCGACCTGAAACATTGCCTATTTCCTTCGCTCCAAAGATGCTGCCTCACCCGTTGAGTTTCTCCAGCATTTTTGTCTACCTTCGATTTTCCAGTATTTGCAGTTCCTTTTTAAACATTTTTTTGTTAGCCAAGTATGTATACATACTAGGTGCTTTGCTCGCAAAAAGATAAAAACACGACATACAACAGACAATTAACAATAAAACATTATATTTTATACATGTGAAAATAAAGTACCAGACTCTTGGCTGTTGAGTGGAGCTACTGCTGGTGGAGAAAAGCTGTTTTTATGTCTAGCTGCAGCAGCTTTGATAGTCCGGAGTCGCCGCCCAGAGGGAAGTGATTCAAAGAGTTTGTGGCCAAAGTGAGAGATTCAGAGATGATCTTTCCCGCTCGCTTCCTGTCCCTTGCAGTGTACAGTTCATCAAAGGTGGGAAGGTTGCAGCCAACATCTCACAGATTCTATGATAGTAGTGTAAAACTAGACCATCATTGCCGGGGGCAGCTTGTGCTTCCTCAGATGCCGCAGGAAGTACATCCTCTGTTGGGCCTTTTTGACTGTGGAGTCGATGGTAGCCCCCCATTTAAGGTGTCTGGAGATGATGGTTCCAGGGAACTTAAATGTTGTGACTGTAGTCTTATTGATGATAAGTGTGGGGAGGGGAGGGGGAGCTCTCCCAAAGACCACAATCAATTCCATTGTCTTAAGAGCATTGAGCTCCAGGTTGTTATGATGGCAGCTGTGTCACTTCCTGTCTGTAGGCAGATTCCTCTCCACCCTGGATCAGTCCAATCATGGTTATGTCATCTGCAAACTTGAGAAGCTTGACAGAGGAGTCTGTGGAGGTACAGTTGTTGATGTAGAGAAAGTAAAGAAAAGGGGAGAGTACACAGCCTTGCTCCTATGCTGAGGGTCAGCGGGTCCGAGATGTACTTTCCCAGCCTCACATGCTGTTTCCTGTCTGTCAGGAAGTTGGTGATCCACTGACAAAGTGGTTCAGGCACAGTCACCTGGGAGAGGTAAATATTGGCCTGGGCATGATGGCAATTTAGTTCAGTTTAGAGATACAGCATGGAAACAGGCCATTTGGTCCACTAGGTCCGGCTATCGATCAAAAGGACAAAGGACAAAGGACATTTTTTGTCACATACACCAATTGGTGCAGTGAAATTTGAGTTGCCATTGCAGCACACAAATAAAATAAACACATTATAGAATTGAACATTAAACAGAAAAAACATCCCCCCACAGCGGGATCAACTTTTCCCACTGTGAGGGAAGGCAGCAAAGTTCAGTCCACTTCCTCCATGTTCACCCGTGGTCGGGGCCTATTGAGGCCTTCGCAGTTGCCGCTACGGGCGGCCCGATGTTTCAAGCCCTCTCGCCGGAATGATGGAACTCCAGCGTCGGAAGAACGCTCTCAGCGGCTTGGAATTCCGAAACGGCCGCTTCCTCCCGGAGACCGCGGTTCCCAAAGTCCACTGGGCGGAGCTCCAACACTGGCGACCTCGGCGAGAGATCCCAGGCTCCGCCGTGTTTAAAGATCACATGTTCATTTTATCCATCCTCTACAAACTAGAGGGCAATTTATAGAGCGCCAATTGACCTACAAACTCGCAAGTCTTTCGGATGTGGGAGGAAACTGTAGCACCCGGAGGAAACCCATGCAGTCTCTGGGAGAACATGAAAAGTCCACACAGATAGCATCCAAGGTCAGGATCATACCCAGGCATCAGTTGCAATGCTAAAAGAGAACTATTTTTTCTTCAGAAATATGGATTAAGATCTTTTGCAACCATCTTTAAGGTGGGCATCTTATGTAAGGATATCACCTCTGAACTTGTATGAACTTATTATGCTTAAGTCGCTGGAGTTGGATTTGAATTTACAATGTTTTAAATCAGAGATGAGCTTGTCACCATCTAAACTATGGCTGATACTTCATTTTCAAGAAAAGAAAATCCTGCCAAGCCTTACTGTTCATCCCCCTTATCAACAATGACAGTAATTTTAACTTTAAGGCAAGGCAAGGCAAGGCAACTTTATTTATATAGCACATTTCATACACGAGGCAGACTCAAAGTGCTTCACATAAAAACATGTCATACAATAAAATGAAATAATAAAATGAAATAAAATAGAACTAAAAGAAAAGAAAAGCAAAATTAAAAATGCATTATAAAAAGTGCAAAAGTTAAAAGTGCAATGTAGTTAAGATTTAGCTGAAAGCTAAAGTAAACATCAAAGTTTTCAGTCTTGTTTTAAAAGTGGTCAAAGTTGAGGCAAGTCTTAAATCTTCAGGAAGTTTATTCCAGCTATGTGTTGCATAGTAACTAAATCCTGCTTTCCCATGTTTTGTATTTACTCTGGGAATCACTAACAGATTGGTTTCAGAAGATCTTAGCGGTCTATGAAATTAAATAGATAATTTTGAACCAACCCATTGTTCTGCATGAGTTCAGTGCAAGGGGTATTAGACTGTAATGAAGTGATTATAAATGTTTAGTTTAATTTAGATATATAGAGCGGAAACAGGCCCTTCGGCCCTCTGAATCCTGGCTGACCAATGATCCCCGTACACTAGTAATATCCTACACCTGAGGCAATTAAAATTTTTTACCAAATTAACCTACAAACCTGTACATCTTTGAAGTGTGGGAGGAAACCAGAGCACCTGGAGGAAACCCCCACATGTCTCGGGGAGAAAGTACAAACATATCTATATGTGTATATATATGTAAATATATACATGTATATATATGTATACACACACACACATTTATATATATATTTATGATCAGCGTGAATCTTTCTCTAACTCTGATTTTCTGATAACAACATTAGATTATAATTCTTGCACAACATGCTGGTAAAGTTTCAATTGTAGCAGGCAAGATTGAGAGGAAATTTAACATATGTTTTTTAATTAATACAGCGACAATTTACTTTGCGTGTGGTATATCTGAAATCTGGTTATCAAATTTAAATAGTCACTGTTGCAAAGAAGAGAGATAAGACATTATTTTTATATGTTAAATAAAAGAATACCTTAGCAAAAGGATTTGTTACCAGGCTCCACACGGACGTCCAAGAGAAATTTGGATTAATATTCAAATCAGGGAATGATTTAGTTATGTGTGGAGTGTTGGATTAGGTTTTGATTGTGCTTACAAAGAACATGATCAATATGAAAGTCAACAAAGCCATTTTTAAGCTTGACTAGACTGAGTGGGACCCGTTGGTTCCCAGTCACACGGGAGGCCTGGTCCCTAACGCAATATTCCACCACTCACCCATAGCCTCTAACTGCTCAGGCCTGGCTCATTTCAGCTCATTCCTCCACCTCCTCTTCATGTGTGGGAGGGGAGGTGGGGAGGGAAGTGGGGTGTGCGGTGGGGGGGGGGGGGGGGGGGGGTGTGGGGTGGGAGGGGAGGAGGGGTGTGTGTGGATGGGAAGGAGGGGCAGAGAGGGTGGTGGGGGGGGGAGGGTGTGTGTGTGGGGGGAGGGGGTTGTGGGGGGAGTGTGTGGGGTGGGAGGGGAGATGTGCATGTGGGCGGGAGGGGTGAGGGGGGGAGGGAGGGGGAGGGGGGTTGTGGGAGGGGGTGTGTGGGGGAGGGTGTGTGAGTGGGAGAGGTGTGTGTGTGTGTGTGGGGAGGGGGGGTGTGCGTGGGGGGGGGGGGGGGGGTGTGCGTGCGGTGGGTTGTGTGGGGGGGGTGTGTGTGGGGGGGGTGTGGGTGTGTTGGGGAGGGGGGGTTGTGGGGGGGTGGGGATATGGGTGGGGATATGGGTGGGGGATATGTGTGGGGGCGGGGCATTTGGAGGGGGGTGTGTGGAGGGGGGCTGCTGTTTGTGTGGGGGGGGGGGGTGTGTGGGGGGAGTTGGGTTTAACAGTGGAGGAGGCCAAGGACAGAAAGGTCAACGTGGGAATGGGAGGGAGCGAGGCCGAGTCGGGAAGCTCCAACGATGCAGAGGCTCGACCAGCCCCGACCCGAGGTCTGATCGCCGGCGCAGGGGCACTGACATCCCCGATGCAGGAGCTGATCGCCCCAATGCAAAAGGCCCAAATGCCAACGGCTACGGGAGTCAAGATCGTCCCGTTAATGGAGGGCTCGAGGCCCCCGACTGCGGGAGAGCATAGAAGGGAAGAGATTTGAACTTTTTTTGTCTTCCATCACAATGAGGAATGTGGAGGAGTCACGGTGGTGGATGCTTATGTGAATTTATTTTGTGTGTTCCGTTGCTTTTTATTTATATGACTGACTTGGCAAATTAAATTCCTCGTATGTTGCAAAACATACTCGGCTAATAAAGCATTATTGTGATTGTGATTGATTGTGATTGTTTAGCAACCGGGAGATCGCCGAGGCATAGGCGGACTGAACAAAGGTGTTCTGAGAAACGATTGCCGAGTTTGTGCATGATCTCGACAATATATTAATATATCACTGCTAAAATTGCACCCTATAAATAGGAACAGTTGTATTTGCTCTTGGCAGCGAAAAATGTATCTTTCTGGGGGACATTACACTGCCCAAAACACCTGATGAATCCTGTGGCCATCAACAATACATTTTCCCATCACATAACAGTGCTCTCAATTGGTTACTTCATTTTGTAAAATAATCCAGATATGACAAGCTAAAATATAGCCCAGAAGATTAAATTCAATGTTAATTTTATTTTAAAAACTAAATCATCTTAGTTTTATGATCCATAGCAATTGGCAATATCTTCCCCATCAAAATCATGTATTCTATTAATAGGTGGATGGTGTATATTAATAATTTTATTAATCAGACAGGATTTTTGTCCCCTCAAGCAGCTGCTTTATATTTGAATGTAAAGCTGGTACACTGTGCTATTTATCCACAACTGACTGTGAGATGATATTCACAGATAAATAAACCTTGTTAATTAAAATCCCCCTTTATTGTTCAATCTCTTTCTGCACAGAACCTTCTGTAAAGTGCACTCAAGCCTTGATTATTAAATCTTCATCTAATCATCCAACTCTGTGTGAACAGAAAATACCAGTCGATAAACAGAACAAAATTGTAGCTACAATACATGGATTAATAGTGTTTTATGAATATTAGGGCAGCGGATTAACTGTGAAAATGCTTTGCACTATTGCAAAGTTGTTTGGTATTGGGCGATGCAATGAACTAAACTAAAATGATGTCATGTGAAGAGGTGAACAAAGTTAATGTTTCTGGTGTGAATTCTGAATTCCACCACAAGGATTTCAATCTGAAATGGTTATTCCATTTCGCTCTCCCCAGACACTACCTACAATTTTACCTATTCCATCATCCCCTATTCTCATATGAGGACATAAGATAGTGATGGCAAAGTACATGAACCTTGGATGACATGAGCTATTGTAAGTATAGTCAAAGCAAGGACCCTCACAGTAGCTCAGTTCAGAAGATAAAATCACACAGCATCCAGAATGAGTTGGTAAGTTGAATGAAACATTTGCTTGGTCATGGGAGATAGATGATAATGGCGGAAGATGATTCTCTGTGGAGGTCTGTGACCAGTGATGCTCTTCAGGGATCAGTGCTGGTACCTCGGTCTTTTCATATGTAGAAATGATCTAGATTAAAATATAGGTGTTCCAAATGGTAATAATGCAGGTGATGTGAAAATTGGAGGAATTGTTGATAGTGAGGAAGTTTGGCAGATGATACACCAGGATATAGATCAATTAAAAATTAGGGCAGAGAAATGGGAGACAGAATTTAATATGGCAAGTGTCAGTTTTTAGATTTTAGAAGGTCAAATGTAAGAGGAAAGTATTCAGTAAATGTCATGAGCCTGGGTGGCACAGTGGCACAGCGGTAGAGTGACTGCCTTACAGCACCAGAGACCCAGATTTAATCCTGACTTTGGGTGCTGTCTGTACGGTGTTTATACATTCTCTCTGTGACCATGTGCGTTTTCCCCGGGTTCTCCGGTTTCCTCCCACACTTCAAAGGTGTGCGGGTTTAGAGGTTAATTTGGCTTCGGTAAAAATTATAGATTGTCCCAATAGACAATGGCCAATAGGTGCAGGAGTAGGCCATTCAGCCCTTCGAGCCAGCACCGCCATTCAATGTGATCATGGCTGATCATCCCCAATCAGTACCCCATTCCTGCCTTCTTCCCATATCACCTGACTCCGCTATCTTTAAGAGCCCTATCTGGATCTCTCTTGAAACCATCCAGAGAACCGGCCTCCACTGTCCTCTGAGGCAGAGAATTCCACAGACTCACCACTCTCTGTGAGACAAAGTGTTTCAACGTCTCCGTTCTAAAACTGTGGCCCCTGGTTCTGGACTCCCCCAACATCATATAACCATATAATCATATAACAATTACAGCACGGAAACAGGACATCTCGACCCTTCTACTCCGTGCCAAACACGTATTCTCCCCTAGTCCCATACACCTGCGTTCAGACCATAACCCTCCATACCTTTCCCGTCCATTTAACTATCCAATTTATTTTTAAATGATAAAAACAAACCTGCCTCCACCACCTTCACTGGATGCTCATTCCACACAGCCACCACTCTCTGAGTAAAGAAGTTCCCCCTCATGTTACCCCTAAACTTATGTCCCTTCATTCTCAAGTCATGTCCCCTTGTTTGAATCTTCCCTAATCTCAGTGAGAAAAACTTATCCACGTCAACTCTGTCAATCCCTCTCATCATTTTAAAGACCTCTATCAAGTCCCCCCTTAACCTTCTGTGCTCCAAAGAATAAAGCCCTAACTTGTTCAACCTTTCTCTGTAACTTAGTTGCTGAAACCCAGGCAACATTCTAGTAAATCTCCTCTGTACTCTCTCTATTTTGTTGACATCCTTCCTATAATTAGGCGACCAAAATTGTACACCATACTCCAGAATTGGCCTCACCAAAGCCTTGTACAATTTTAACATTACATCCCAACTTCTATACTCAATGCTCTGATTTATAAAGGCCAGCACATCAAAAGCTTTCTTTACCACCCTATCTACATAAGATTCCACTTTCAGGGAACCTTGCACAGTTATTCCCAGATCCCTCTGTTCACCTGCATTCTTCAATTCCCTACCATTTACCATGTACGTCCTATTTTGATTTGTCCTGCCAAGATGTAGCACCTCACACTTATCAGCATTAAACTCCATCTGCCATCTTTCAACCCACTCTTCCAACTGGCATAAATCTCTCTGTAGACTTTGAAAATCTACTTCATTATCCACAACCCCACCTATCTTAGTATCATCTGCATACTTACTAATCCAATTTACCACACCATCATCCAGATCATTGATGTACATGACAAACAACAGTGGACCCAACACAGATCCCTGTGGCACTCCACTAGTCACTGGCCTCCAACCTGACAAACAACCATCCACCATTACTCTCTGGCATCTCCCATTCAGCCACTGTTGAATCCATCTTGCTACTCCTCCATTAATCCCCAACCATTGAACCTTCTTAACCAATCTTCTGTGAGGAACCTTGTCAAAGGCCTTACTGAAGTCCATGTATACAACATCCACTGCTTTACCCTCATCAATTTCCCGAGTAACCTCTTCAAAAAATTCAAGAAGATTAGTCAAACATGACCTTCCAGGCACAAATCCATGTTGACTGTTCCTAATCAGACCCTGTTTAACCAGATGCTTATATATATTATCTCTAAGTATCCTTTCCATTAATTTGCCCACCACTGACATCAAACTAACAGGTCTATAATTGCTAGGTTTACTCTTAGACCCCTTTTTAAACAATGGAACAACATGCGCAGTACGCCAATCCTCCGGCATCCTCTAATGACATTTGAAATATTTCTGTCATAGCCCCTGCTATTTCTACACTAACTTCCCTCAATGTCCTAGGGAATATCCTGTCCGGACCTGGAGACTTATCCACTTTTATATTTCTCAAAAGTGTCAGTACTTCCTCTTCTTTGATCCTCATAGTATCCATAGCTACTCTACTTGTTTCCCTTACCTCACATAATTCAATATCCTTCTCCTTGGTGAATACCGAAGAAAAGACATCGGGACACCTGCCTCTAGCGTGACCAAACCCTTAACAATCTTGTATGTTTCAATGAGATTTCGTCTCATCCTTCTAAATTCCAGAGTGTACAAGCCCAGCCATTCCATTCTCTCCACATTTGACAGTCCCGCCATCCCGGGAATTAACCTTGTAAACCTGCACAGCACTCCCTCAATGGCAAGAATGTCCTTCCTCAAAATAGGGGACCAAAACTGCACACAATACTCCAGGTATGGTCTCACTAGGGCTCTGTATAACTGCAGAAGGACTTCTTTGCTCCTATACTCAACTCCTCTTGTTATAAAGGCCAACATGCCATTTGTTTTCTTCACTGCCTGCTGTACCTGCATGCTTACTTTCATAGGTACACAAAAAAATGCTGGAGAAATTCAGCGGGTGAATTTCTTGATTCCAGCAGCATCTATGGAGCGAAGGAAATAGGCAACATTTCAGGGCGAAACCCTTGACCCCCAGGGGAGAACTGCAGGTGCTGATTCACACAACAACAAAAAAACACAAAGTGCTTCAGTAACTCATCGGGTCGGACAGCATCTCTGGAGAAAAGAAAGAGGTGATGTTTTGGGTTGAAACCCTTCTTTAGACTGAGGTTTTTGACCCAAAACATCACCTATTTCTCTGGAGATGCTGCCTGACCTGTTGAGTTACTCCAACTTTGTATGTCTATCTTCAAATACTTAGTCAGTCCCTATGTGACTGGGTTCCATGAGATGGTCACTCTGCAAGTTGAGAACACTTATTATAGAATGTAAGCACTATCCTGTGAAATATTTACGCAGTGCGATTGTGCATTAGTAGTGTCTGAGCACTAAGTGGGGTCTGAATATTGATATTATAAGATGAGGCTGGGTTGTGGTTTGATGCATGTTTATCGGTCGATGAGTTGGACGGTATTTTCAGTCAGGTGATCAGGCAATATTGTGAACTATGGAGTTTAACAGAGTTTGGAAGATGGCCACACAGTAGAATAGAATCCAATCGCATTGTGATCTCCATCAGCTCTTCTACTGCCAAAACCTTACTCTATTCCTGACTTTTGTTCAACTTCTTCAATCCATCTGCTGCATCTCCTGAATTAGAGTTGTATAGCAAGGAAAAAGGCACTTTCCCCCAACTCGTTCATGCTGACTAAGACGTGCTATCTAAGTTAGTCATATATCCCTCCAAACCTTTCTGATCCAAAAGTCATTGTAGTAACAGCCTCAACCACATCCTCTGGTAGTTCATTCCGTCTACTTACCATCCTCTGTGTGAAAACGTTACCCCTGAGGTTCCCCTCTCACCTTAAACCTATGCCTTCTTGATTCCACTAGAAGACTCCATGCATTCAGCCTATCTATTCCTTTCATGATTTTATACACCTCTATCAGTTCATCCCCCATCCTCCTGCGCTCCAAGGAATAGGGTCCTAGCTTGCCCAACCCTGTCCCTATCGCACAGGCTCTCGAGTTGTAGCTCCATCCACCACCACCCCTCCTCGTAAATCTTCTCTACACCCTTTCCAGCTTAATAGAATTTTTCCTATAGCAGGATGATCAAAACTTAGTACAATTCTCCAATACTTCTCACTAACTTTCTATCAGGTGAGTGCTACAGTAAACATGCCTCTATCGCTATGTTGGAATGCTGCTCTCGCAAATATTTGTGAGTGAATTTGAATTCAGAGTATAATGAGCTGATGTATCAATGCAACGCGTTTACCTCCACTGACTAGGAATGAATTTCTAGCACACATCTTTACATTCTTACATTAACTTACTTGCCTTAATATAAAGCAATTACATGTAAATGTTATGCAATTGACTCTGGGGCATAAATTGTTCACCTCCAGTGATAATACTCAATTCAATAAAATTAATGAAACTGAAATTCACAAGCTAGTGGGTGCAATCACCTGATATATATTCTCACAACATCTTACAAAAGCATAGCAATGGAAAATATTGTTGGAGGAGCTATTTATGAGACCTTAAGAAATATAATTTTCCACAAACAAACAAGTCACCTTGCAAAATGTTTAAAATATATCCAGTTTCTAACAATAAAAAAATGTTTCCAAAGATAAACTACAGATTCTACACAGATATGCCATAGACAGCATTTTATTGGGATGCATTGCAGCTTGGTTTGGGAACAGCTCCATCCAAGAGCGCAATAAATTGCAGCAAATTGTGAACACAGCCCAGACATTCACATATGCTAACCTCCACATTCCATTGACTCCATTTACACTTCATGCTGCCTCGGCAAGATCAGCAGCATAATCAAGGATGTCGCACCCTCTTCTCCCCTCTCCCATCAGGCAAAAGGTATAGCAGCATTTATACCAGATTCGGGGACAGTTTCTTCCTAGTTATCATCAGGCAACTGAACTATCCTACCACAACTAGAGAGCAGTCCTGAACTACTATCTACCTCATTGGTGACCCTTGCACTATCTTTGATCAGACTTAACTGGCTTTATCTTTATGATGTTATTCCCTTTATCGTACACTGTGAGTGGGTCGATTGTAATTATGTATTCTCTTTCCGCTGACTGGTTAGCACACAACAAAAGCTTCTCATTGTACCTCGGTACACCTGACAATAAATAAACTAAACTAAACCAAAACTAAAGTAACATTTTAAGTGTTCGGAAGCAAATGAGGCATTGAAATTTAAATTTGAAAAACAATAGTACAAATCCCATAAAGCTATCCAACTATCATAAGAATCTAACTGGTTTTCCATTGGGTTTTGGACACAACAATCTGTCATTCTTAAGTAGATCTTTAAAATTTTAATTTAGTTTAGTTTAGTTTGGCGATACATCGCGTAAACAGGGCTTTGGCCCACTGAGTCCATGCCGACCAACAATCCCCGCACACTAGCACTATCCAATACTCATGTAGTTTAGCTAACCATCCACTAGTGCAAGTAATAAAAAAAATAGCAGGCAATGTTGGAAATAATCAGCAGGTCAGGCTGATTATTGATGGAAAGGGAAGCAAGGTCAATATTTCAGTTTTTTGACCATTCATTGGGACTGGTAAAGGTTGGAAAACAGCTATGTTTTAAGTTTCAGTGTGGGGAGAAAGATATCCAGGTAACTCAGCTGTTTTTGGTGCTGTCTCAGAGCGGGAAGTCATAAGTTCATAAGTGATAGGAGCAGAATTAGGCCAATCGGCCAATCAAGACTACTCCGCCATTCAATCATTCAATCATGGCTGATTTCCTCCCCCTAACCCCATTCTCCTGCTTCTCCCCATAACCCCTGACACCCGTACGAATCAAGAATCTATCTATCTCTGCCTTAAAAATATCTATTTACTGTGGCAAAGAACTCCACAGGTTCACCACCCTCTGGCTAAAGACATCCCCATCTCCTTCCTAAAGGAATGTCCTTTAATTCTGAGGCTTTGACCTCTAGTCCTAGACTCTCCCACTAGTAGAAACATCCTCTCCATATCCACTCTATCCAAGCCTTGCACTATTTGAAAGCTTGTTAACCATGAATCGATTAAGAAAAGGGGAATGCAACGAGACCTGGGTGTCATGGTCAAGTAGGCATGCAGGTGCAGCAGGCAGTGAAGAAAGCGAATGGTATGTTAGCATTCATAGCAAAAGGATTTGAGTGTAGGAGCAGGGAGGTTCTACTGCAGTTGTACAGGGTCTTGGTGAGACCACACCTGGAGTATTGCGTACAGTTTTGGTCTCCTAATCTGAGAAAAGACATTCTTGCCATAGAATGAGTACAGAGAAGGTTCACCAGACTGATTCCTGGGATGTCAGGATTTTCATATGAAGAAAGACTGGATAGACTCGGCTTGTACTCACTAGAATTTAGAAGACTGAGGGGGGATCTTATAGAAACTTACAAAATTCTTAAGGGGTTGGACAGGCTAGATGCAGGAAGATTGTTCCCGATGTTGGGGAAGTCCAGAACAAGGGGTCACAGTTTAAGGATAAGGGGGAAATATTTTAGGACCAAGATGAGAAAAATATTTTTCACACAGAGTGGTGAATCTCTGGAATTCTCTGCCACAGAAGGTAGATGAGGCCAGTTCATTAACTATATTTAAGAGGGAGTTAGATGTGGCCCTTGTGGCTAAAAGGATCAGGGGGTATGGAGAGAAGGCAGGTACGGGATACTGAGTTGGATGATCAGCCATGATCATATTGAATGGCGGTGCAGGCTTGAAGGGCCGAATGGTCTACTCCTGCACCTAATCTCTATGTTTCTATGAATGCTCGTGAATGCTTGTTAATCATTGATGAGCTGAGAAGTGTAAATGGAGAAAGCTGAATGAAATAGTAGAGGGTGAAAATAAATGATGGTGCATTATGGAACATGCCAGTTGCTGGAAAAGAGAAGGCTGGAAATACTCAATAGGTCTTGTTGCATCTCTGGAGAGAGAACAGTTAATGTTACAATTTCCAATTTTCATTTTCAAGAGCTGCGTGTCAAATCCAAGGGTGGCATACATTATCAATCCATAATGCTCCCTAAGAAGATGGTAGGAACTAGGAGTCAAATGTTGTAGATCTTTCGTGAACATGTTCCAAGAGTGTTGTTGAGCAGAAAGTTTCCAGATTAAGACACAGTGACAATAAAGGACTGGTACTATGTTTCCAAAGGTAGACACAAATAGCTGGAGTAACTCAGAGGGACAGGCAGAACCTCTGGAGAGAAGGAATGAGTGACGTTTTGGGTCAAGACCCTTTTTCGTACTCCCACTAGTGGAAACATCCTCGTCACATCAACTCTATCCAAGTCTTTCACTATTCTATATGCTTCAATGAGGTCTTCCCTCATTCTTCTAAACTCCAGCCAGTACAGGCCCAGTGCCGACTAACGCTCATCATAAGTTAACCTACTCATTCCTGGGTCTAGACCCTTCTTCAGACCTTCTTCAGGCCCCAGCACCGACCCCCTGCGGAACTCTGCTAGTCACTGGCAGCCATTCAGAAAAGCCCCCTTTATTGCCACACTCTGTCTACTGCCATCCAGCCAACCTACTATCCATGCTAGTATCTGCTCGTTTATACCACGGGCTCCCATCTTCCTTAGCAGCCTCACGTATGCAAAAGCTTTATGAAAATCTAAGTAAACAACACCTATTTCTACTTTGTCTGTCCTGTTGTTTACTTCTTCAAAGAACTCCAGCAAATCTGTCAAGCAAGACCTCCCCTTCACAAATCCATGCTGACTTTGGCTTATTTTATCATGACCTTCTAAGTACTCCATGACCTCATCCTTTATAATGGACTCTAAAATCTTACCAACCACCAAAGTCAGACTAACCAGCCTATAGTTCCCACTATTCTGCTTTGCTCCCTTCTTGTGCTGCAGGGTAGTATTGTTAATGTTCCAATCATATGGGGCCTCTCCTGCCTCTTGTGATTCTTGAAATATCACTGTCAATGCCTCCACAATATCTAAAGGCA
This sequence comes from Leucoraja erinaceus, assembly GCF_028641065.1. Classification (NCBI taxonomy): domain Eukaryota; kingdom Metazoa; phylum Chordata; class Chondrichthyes; order Rajiformes; family Rajidae; genus Leucoraja; species Leucoraja erinaceus. The sequence goes on from NC_073377.1 coordinate 4,584,340, forward strand.
CCTCTTTCAGAACCCAAGGTGCAGTCCATCTGGTCCAGGTGATTTATCCACCTTCATCCCTTTCAGCCTCACTAACTTCCAGCCCCTGACTCTCTTGAATGTCAGGCATATTGCTGATGTCTTTCACTGTGAAGACTGATGCAAAACAGTTATTCAACTCCTCTGCCATTTCTGTGTTCCTCATCACTTCTCTGGCATCATTCTCCAGCGGCCCAACTTCCACTCTTGCCTCTTTCTTACTCTTAATATAACTGAGGAAACTCTTGCTATCCAATTTTATATTATTGGCCAGCTTACCTTCGTATTTCATCTTTTCTCCCCGTATTTCCTTTTTGGTTACCTTCTGTTATTCTTTAAAAGCTTCCCAATCCTCTGGCTTCCCAGTAATCTTTGCTATGTTGTACGCCTTCTCTTTTAGTTTCTTCAGACCAAGGGGGAAACGGAAAAGAGAGACATAGATGGTGATATAGAGAGATATAGAAAAAAATGAATGAAAGATATGCCAAAAAGTAACAATGATAAAGGAAACAAGCTATTGTTAGCTGTGGGCTAAGTGAAAATGAGTTACAGACATTGAGGCTCAACAAGGCGACTTTGAAACTAGTACAGCAACCTGGGTGTGGGATGCAGAGAGAGAGAGGGGATGCAAAGGTTACTTGAAGTTAGATAAATTCATTGCTATTGAGGGAATGCAGCATAGGTTCACAAGGTTAATTCCCGGGATGGCGGGACTGTCATATGCTGAAAAAATGGAGCGTCTGGGGTTGTATACTCTGGAATTTAGAAGGATGAGAGGGTATCATTGAAACATATTAGATTATTAAGGGTTTGGATACGATAGAGGCAGAAAGCTTATTCACGATGTTGGGGAGTCCAGAACCAGGGGCCACAGTTTAAGAATAAGGAGTAAGCCATATAGAACATAGATGAGGAAACACTTTTTCACACAGAGAGTTGTGAGTCTGTGTAATTCTCTGCCTCAGAGGGCGGTGGATGCCGGTTCTCTGGATACTCTCTAGATAAGAGTAAGCTAGATAGGGCTCTTGAAGATTGCGGAGTCAGGGAATATGGGGAGAAGGCAGGAACGGGGTACTGATTGTGGATGATCAGCCATGATCATATTAAATGGCGGTGCTGGCTTGAAGGGCCGAATGGCCTACTGCGCTTATTGTCTAATATTCATACTGGGTTGTAAGCTGGTTGGTTTGTGTGATGGTCTGGTTTGGGTCCATAATTCGCTGCAATTACCAGCAATTCCAGAGAACCAAAGGTCAAATCAAAATGTGGAATTAAAGGATGATAGTATTAGTAAAGTAAAAGTACTTGAGAGATTCCGGAAAATGAAACCTCATAAATCCTAAGGAGCTAATGATTTCCACCCCAGAATATTGATAGCAGTGGTTATGGGGAGAGTGGATGCATTGATTGGCATCTTTCAAAATTCTATGGATTCTGGAATGGTTCCTGCACTTTGGAGGTCAGCACATGTAACTGATTACTGTAGAAGGAAGAAAGAGGTATAAGAGAACAACTGACCTATAAGTTTTACGTTGGAAAAATTGTAGAAACTAGAATGTAGACTATTGGGCACCGACAAAATGAGAATAGAATTGAGAGGTCAGACTGATTTATGAAAGGGAAATCATGTTTGCCTAATCTCTCAGCAATCTGTGAGGATCTGACCGGTAAAATAGTAATGGAGGAACCAGAAAATGATTTTAGTTTAGATTAGTTTAAGAAACAGCGTGGGAACAGGTCCTTCGGCCCACCTAGTCTGTGCTGCCCAGCAATCACCCTGTGCACTAATTAACATGCACACTGTAGGGGCAAATTTACAATTTACCAAATCCAATGAACCTACAAACCTGTACGCCTTTGGAGTCTGGAAGTCGCACCCGGACAAAACCCACGTGGTCACAGGGAGAACGTACAATCTCTGTACAGGCAGCACCCATAGTCAGGATTGAACCCAGGTATCTGGCACTGTAAGGCAGTAACTCTTCCGCTGCGCCACTGTGCTGCCCTGTAAGCTTTTCAGAAAGCAGGGGAGTTGTTCAATAAGGCTGGAATGTATGGAATTGTGGTTATATACTGGAATGGTTTATGAGTTAACAGATGGAAAACAAAGAGTGGGAGTAAATGCGTCTTTTTCTGATTGACAGTCTGCAATTAAAGGAGTGCCAGGGGATCAATGTTTCAGCTACAACTATTCTGAATGTTGCTCAATGATTTGGCTTGGGCAGCCATGTGTCATATTTTCAGATTTACTGATGATAATAAATGTAATTGGGAAGCATTTTGAGAGGATTCTCAGCATGAGAGGCTCTTACATTTGGGTAAGAATGGTAGTGTTAAATAGGGAGAGTGTGGAGCAGGTCATCTCAAACAAACTTGATGAAGTGTTTTGAGCAGGTGATGAATATGATTGATGAGGGAAGGGCAATCAACGTTGTCTACATGATCTTTAGTAAAGCATTTAACAAGGTCCTAACATTAAGTAAGGGTCATCCAGAAGATTAAGATGCACGGGATGCACAGTGCCTTGGTAGTTTGGATTGAAAGCTGGCTTACCCATGGAAGACAGAGGGTAGTGGGGGAAGGGCATTATTGTGGCTGGAAATCTGTGACCAAACAGATGTATATATTTGCAGATAAAATTAAATTTATCATAGTTGAAGACAGTGATCAAGGCTATCAAAGGATGCCACAGGATATAGATCGGTTACAGATATGGGATGAGAAATGGCAGATGGAGTTTAATCTGGGCAGATGTCAGATACACCTAGTAAGGTGCAATGGAATAAGAAAGAAAAAAAACAGAAATGGAGGGATTCGGTGGATCAGGGAGCATCTGTGGAGGGAATGGGCAGACAACATTTCAGACTGATGGAGTTGTGGTGGTGGTGGGAAAAGTGGAAAAGAGAGTTGGTGGGTAAAGGCCAGGGCGGGGGATGATTGGCAGATAGGTAAAATAAGTGGCAAAGGCTCGATGTGAAAAGGATACAAAAGGATGACAGATAAGGAAAGAAGTTGATGGAATGTTCAATTATATTTGGTTCTCCCGATTTGGCCTCCTTTACAAAGGTGAATCCAAGTGTAGACTTGCCAACCATTTCACTGGACAATTGCAATCTGTCTTTTCAAGGTCAGCTGGAGCTCTCGGTTGCTAACTATTTTAACTCACCTTCACATTCCCATACCGATCTCTCTGTCCTTTACCTCCCCATTGCCTGATTGAGGCCATATGCAAAGTGGAAAAAGCAGCAACGCATACTCCATTTGGGCAGCTTACAACCTTGTATGAACATTGAATTCTCCGATTTCAAGCAATAACTCTGCTAACTCCTCCACCCTTTTCTTTCCCCTGCCCCCTACCTGCACCATATTTTCCCACCGACTCCCACTATGATCCTTTCTGCTCCTCTGCTCACTCTGCTCCTTTCTCTTTCTCTGTACGCTCATCTTCCATTCCCGATATTTCCCTGGGGATATTTCCCTCTTTCCCCCACTTTAAAAGAGTTCCAACCTGAAATGTTGTCTGTCCATTCCCTTCCTCCCATTCACCTGCTCCATGTTCCCTTGTTCCTGTATTCCACTCTCCAGCTTTACATTTCACCTCTCCACTTCTTTCCTAATCGGACACCCTTTTGTTTCCTTTTCACCTCTCGCCTACGTCACTTACTCCAACCACTTGCCGCCCACCCTCCTCATCATCTGTATCCACCTATCGATTGCAAACCTTTGGCCCACCTTTATTTTACTGCAATCCCTCCCCTACTTCATCAGTCTGAAGAAGGTCCCGACCTAAAAGGTCATCTGCTCAATCCTTCCACAGACTTCCACCAACCATTATTTTACACAGAGGGTGGCGAGTGCTTAAAACACACTGCCGGAGGTGACGGTGGAAGCAGGGACATTAGTGACATTTAAAAGACTTTTGGATAAGCATATGGCTATGCAAGGAATGGAGGGTTATGTGCAGATAGATAAGTGACGGTTTTAGCCTCATGTTTGTCAATGACTTTGTGGGCTGAAGGGTCTATTCTTGTGTTGTACTGTTCTATGTTTCTATGTATCTATGTGTCTCACGATTCCAGCATCTGCAGTCCCTTGTGTCCCTGTGAGGAGAAAGTATACAGTTCAGGCCGGGAGCTATAAAAGCATTGATGTATAGAGGGATCTTGGGGTCCAAGTTCATAACTCCCTGGGAAAAGCACCACAAATGGATATCGCAGTAAATTCAGATTCAGATTGAAACTTTATTGTCATTGTGCAGTGTACAGTACAGAGACAACGAAATGCAGTTAACATCTCCCTAGAAGAGCGACATAGAATATGAACAATAAATAAATATATTTACGTGCATACAGTCATAGTAGTGCAGTTATTTTATTTTTTTCCTGGTGGAAGGAGGGTCCGGGGGGGGGGGGGGGGGGGGGTGATTGGGAATCACCGAGGTACAGTGTTGAGTAATGTAACAGCCGCAGGGAAGAAGCTGTTCCTGGACCTGCTGGTCTGGCAACAGAGAGACCTGTAGCGCCTCCCGGATGGTAGGAGGGTAAACAGTCTGTGGTTGGGGTGAGAGCAGTCCTTGACAATGCTGAGCGCCCTTCGCAGACAGCGCTTGCTTTGGACAGACTCAAATGGAGGGGAGTGAGGAACCGGTGATGCGTTGGGCAATTTTCACCACCCTCTGCAGTGCTTTCAGCAGGCTAGATTATTGTAACGGTCTCCTTGTAGGTCTTCCTAAAAAATCTGTCAGGCAGCTACAGCTTGTTCAGAACGCTGTTGCTAGAGTTCTAACAAAGACCAAAAAATTTGAACACATTACACAAATTCTTAAATCCTTACATTGGCTCCCTGTATGTCAGAGAATTGATTTTAAAATCCTGCTGCTCACCTATAAATCACTACATGGTTTAGGACCAAAGTATATTACTGACATGCTTCCACTATATAAGCCTTCTAGACCGCTAAGATCTTCTGAAACCAATCTGTTAGTGATTCCCAGAGTAAATACAAAACATGGGAAAGCAGGATTTAGTTACTATGCAACAAATAGCTGGATAAACTTCCTGAAGATTTAAGACTTGCCTCAACTTTGACCACTTTTAAAACAAGACTGAAAACTTTTATGTTTACTTTAGCTTTCAGCTAAATCTTAACTACATTGCACTTTTAACGTTTGCACTTTTTATAATGCATTTTTAATTTTGCTTTTCTTTTATTTTAGTTCTATTTTATTTCATTTTATTATTTCATTTTATTGTATGACATGTTTTTATGTGAAGCACTTTGAGTCTGCCTCGTGTATGAAATTTGCTATATAAATAAAGTTGCCTTGCCTTGCCTTGCCTTTCCGGTCGGAGACAGAGCAGTTGCCATACCATACTCTGATACAGTTAGTAAGGATGCTCTCGATGCTGCAGCGGTAGCAGTTCACCAGAATCTGAGGAGACAGATGGACCTTCTTCAGTCTCCTCAGGAAGAAGAGACGTTGGTGAGCCTTCTTGACCAGAGTTGAGGTATTGTGGGCCCAAGAGAGGTCATCGGAGATGTTGACCCCCAGGAACCTGAAGCTGGAAACACGTTCCACCTCCGTCCCGTTAATGTTGATGGGGGTGTGCGTGCCGCCCCTAGACTTTCTGAAGTGTACAATGAGCTCCTTGGTCTTCTTGGAGTTAAGGGCCAGGTTGTTGTCAGCGCACCATGCTGCTAGGAGCTGGACCTCCTCCCTATAGGCCGACTGATCGTTGTTGCTGATGAGGCCAATCACCGTTGTATCATCGGCATACTTGATGATGGTGTTAGTACCTAGTACAGGTGTGTAGTCATAGGTGAAGAGGGCGTAGAGGAGGGGGCTCAGCACACAGCCCTGAGGAATGCCGGTGTTCAGGGTGAGGGTTGAAGAGGTGTGGTTGAGACTGGGGTCTGTTGGTTAGAAAGTCCAATATCCAGTTGCAGAGGGAGGGGTCGATGCCCAGGTCATCGAGTTTGGTGATCAATTTAGAGGGTATAATGGCGTTAAATGCTGAGCTGTAATCGATGAACAGCATTCTTACGTAAGTGTTATGTTATGTTATGTAAAGTATGTTCTGCTTCCCTTCCTTGGTCATGATATTGTATGAGAGTCCGAAAGTTGTGTTAGTTAGGCTCCCTTTGGAGTATTGTGCACTTCTGATCACCTTGAAATGTTAGGTAGACTGTTGGGATCGAAGGCAGATAAATCCCCAAATCCTGATGGTCTGCATCCCACAATACTCAAGGACGTGCCCCTAAAAATCGTGCATGCATTGGTGAGCATTTCCCAATGTTCTATAGACTCTGGATCAGTTCCTATGGACTGGAGGGTAGCCAATGTAACCCAACATTTTACAAAAGAAGGGAGAGAGAAAATGGGGAATTATAGACCAGTTAGCCTGACATTGGTAGTGGGGAAGATGCTTGAGTTGATTATTAAAGATATAATAGCAGTGCATTTGGAAAGCAGTGACAGGATTGGTCAAAGCCAGCATGGATTTGTGAAGGGGAAATCAAGCTTGACTAATCTTCTGGACTTTTTTGAGAATGTAACAAATAGAATAGATAAGGGGAGAGCCAGTGGATGTGGTGTATCTGGACTTCCAAAAATCTTTTGACAAGTTCCCACACAAGAGATTAGTGTGCTCAATTAGATCACATGGTATTGGAGGTAAGGTATTGAACTGCTTATGCCCTTGTCCCGCTTAGGAAACCTGAACGGAAACCTCTGGAGACTTTGCGCCCCACACAAGGTTTCCGTGCGGTTCCCGGAGGTTTTTGTCAGTCTCCCTACCTGCTTCCACTGCCTGCAACCTCCGGCAACCACCTGCAACCTCCGGGAATTGCACGAAACCCTTGGGAGGGGCGCCAAGTCTCCAGAGGTTTCCGTTCAGGCTTCCTAAGTGGGACAGGGGCATAAGGAACCGGGAGAACTGGTTGGCAGACAAGAAGCAAGGAGTAGGAATTAACACGCCATTTTCAGAATGGCAGGCAGTGACTAGTGGGGTATCGCAAGGCTCAGTGCTGGCAATATATATTAACGATTTAGATGAGGGAATTAAATGTGACACCCCCGACTTTGCAGATGACACGAAGCTGGGTGGCAGTGTGAGCTGCGATGAGGATGCTATGTGGCTGCAGAATGACTTGGATAGTTTGGGTGAGTGGGCAGATGCATGGCAGATGCAGTATAATGTGGATAAATGTGAGGGGGGGGGGTGGGGGATAGTTAGTGTGTGTGACGCTGCATTCCGCCTCCCCCCCACAACCACATGTAGGGGGAACAGACCCAACGGGTCTGCACTTGGTCTAGTATTCACTGGAATTTAACAGGATGAGACGGGATCTTATAGAAACATATAACATTCTTAAGGGATGGACAGGCTGGATGCAGGAAATAATATTGTTGGGGAAGTCCAGAACCAGGGTCACAGTTTAAGAATTAGCAGTAGGCCATTTAGGACTGAGATGTGGAAAAAGTTTTTCACCCAGAGAGTTGTGAATCTGTGGAATTCTCTGCCACAGAAGGCAGTGGATGCCAATTCCTTGGATATATTCAAGAGAGAGTTAGATATACAGTAGCTATTACTGCTAACGGAATACGGGGAGAAAGCTAGAATGGGGTGCTGATTTTGGACAATCACCCATGATCATATTGAATGCACGTGCTGGCTCAAGGCCAAATGGCCTACTCCTGCACATATTTTCTATGTTTCTATGTTTCTTATTACAGAAAGAAGTGAAGGCTTTGGAGAAGGTGCAGAACATTTGTTTATTAAAATACCGACTGGATTAGAGAGCATTAACTAAAGAGAGATTGGACAAACTATTTTTTTTTCTCTGGAGCATCGGAACCTGAGGGGAGACCTAATAGGTTTATAAAAGGGATAGATAAACAGTCAGAGTCATTTTCCTGGGTGGAAACGTCAAATACAATAGGGCACAACCTTAAACTGAGAGGGTGAAAGTTTATATGAGAAATAGGGAGCAGAGTGGTAGGTGCCAAGAACATACTGCCTCAAGCAGATAAGATAGTGTAACTGAAGAAGTTATTAGGTCGTCACATGAATATACAGGTAAAGGAGGGTTATGGATCAATTGCAGGCAAGAAGGATTAGTTTAATTTAGCATCATGTTAAACAGTCATTGTAGGGTTAGAAGGTTGAGTATAGAAGTTGGGATGTAATGTTAAAATTGTACAAGGCATTGGTGAGGCCAATTCTGGAGTATGGTGTACAATTTTGGTCGCCTAATTATAGGAAGGATGTCAACAAAATAGAGAGAGTACAGAGGAGATTTACTAGAATGTTGCCTGGGTTTCAGCAACTAAGTTACAGAGAAAGGTTGAACAAGTTAGGGCTTTATTCTTTGGAGTGCAGAAGGTTAAGGGGGGACTTGATAGAGGTTTTTATAATGATGAGAGGGATAGACAGAGTTGACGTGGAAAAGCTTTTCCCACTGAGAGTAGGGAAGATTCAAACAAGGGGACATGACTTGAGAATTAAGGGACTGAAGTTTAGGGGTAACATGAGGGGAACTTCTTTACTCAGAGAGTGATAGCTGTGTGGAATGAGCTTCCAGTGAAGGTGGTGGAGGCAGGTTCGTTTTTATCATTTAAAAATAAATTGGATAGTTATATGGATGGGAAGGGAATGGAGGGTTATGGTCTGAGCGCAGGTATATGGGACTAGAGGAGATTATGTGTTCGGCACGGACTAGAAGGGTCGAGATGGCCTGTTTCCGTGCTGTAATTGTTATATGGTTATATGGTTAGAAGGGCCTGTTCTTGCACTGTCCTGTTCTGTTTCAGTAGGAAGGAGGATATAAAGGGCCTTCAAGTGGATATTAATAAACCAAGTGAGTGAATGTGGAAAATGGAATATAACATGCAAGCATATTCCTGGGATGTCAGGACTTTCATATGAAGAAAGACTGGATAGACTCGGCTTGTACTCGCTAGAATTTAGAAGATTGAGGGGGGATCTTATAGAAACTTACAAAATTCTTAAGGGGTTGGACAGGCTAGATGCAGGAAGATTGTTCCCGATGTTGGGGAAGTCCAGATCAAGGGGTCACAGTTTAAGGATAAAAGGGAAGTCTTTTAGGACTGAGATGAGAAAAACATTTTTTACACAGAGAGTGGTGAATCTCTGGAATTCTCTGCCACAGAATATAGTTGAGGCCAGTTCATTGGCTATATTTAAGATGTGGCCCTTGTGGCTAAAGGGATCAGGGGGTATGGAGAGAAGGCAGGTACAGGATACTGAGTTGGATGATCAGCCATGATCATATTGAATGGCTGTGCAGGCCTCGAAGGGCCGAATGGCCTACTCCTGCACCTATTTTCTATGTTTCTATGTTTCAAATTGTGAGATAACTACTCCTTCTCCCTGCTGCCATCTGGCAGGGAATATGGAAGCTTGTGGATGCGTGCTGCTGGGCTCAGGAACAGCATCTTCCACTCTGTTATCAGGCTTTTGAGCTGTCTATCCATAAGCCATGGTTCTGTTAAATTCCCCTTCACCCTGATGCAGACATTGGACTTTGTCAATAGACAATAGACAATAGGTGCAGGAGTAGGCCATTTGGCCCTTCGAGCCAGCATCGCCATTCAATGTGATCTTGGCTGAACATCCCCAATCAGTACGCCCCGTTCCTGCCTTCTCCGCATATCCCCTGACTTCGCTATTTTTAAGAGCCCTATCTAGCTCTCTCTTGAAAGCATCCAGAGAACGTGCCTCCACCACCCTCTGAGGCAGAAAATTCCACAGACTCGCCACTGTCTGTGAGAAAAAATGGTTCCTTGTCTCCATTCTAAATGACTTACTCCTGATTCTTAACTATGGTGCCTGGTTCTGGACTCCACCAACATCGGGAACATGTTTAATGCCTCTAGCATGTCCAAACCTTTAACAATCTTTTATGTTTCAATGAGATACCCTCTCATCCTTCTAAACTCCAGAGTATATAAGCCCAGCTGCTCCATGCTCTCAGCATATGACAGATCCCGTTGTACTTTCCCTTTTCCCAACTTGAAGCCATTTAGATAGTAATCTGCCTTTCTGTTTTTGCTATCAGTGGATAACCTCACATTTATTAGCATTAAACTTCATCTGCCATGCATCTGCCCACTGTCCCAACCTGTCCAAGTCACCCTGCATTCTCATAGCATCCTCCTCACAGTTCACACTGCCACCCAGCTTTGTGTCATCTGCAAATTTGCTAATGTTACTTTGAATCCCTTCATCCAAATCATTGATGTATATTGTAAATAGCCGGTCCCAGCACCGAGCCTTGCGGTACCCCACTAGTCACTGCCTGCCATACTGAAAGGGACCCATTAAACACTACTCTTCTCTCTGCCAACCACTTCTCTATCCATGTCAGCACTACCCCCAATACCATGTGCCCTAATTTTTGGCCACTAATCTCCGATGTGGGACCTTATCAAATGTTTTCTGAAAGTGCAGGTACACTATATCCACTGGCTCTCCCTTGTCCATTTTCCTAGTTACATCTTAAAAAAATTCCAGAAGATTAGTCGAGCATGATTTCCCCTTCGTAAATCCATGCTGACTCGGACCGATCCTGTTACTGCTATCCAAATGTTCGACTATTTCATCTTTTATAATTTACTCCAGCATCTTCCCCATCTGTCGAAGGAACTGATGCTGAAAACCTTATTCTGCACTCTCTCTCTCTTCCCGTTTGCTTTATCCATTGTACGAGTTTGAATTGATTGTATGTATGTATGGTATGTCTGATCTGTTTGGATGACATGCAAAACAATGCTTTTCACCACCTCAGTACATGTGACAATAATAACCCTAACTTAAACCTAAATCTTGTTGCGCTCTACAGAAAAAGGTGTAAAATTGGTAAACATTGATGTTTAGAGGGATCTGGTGTCCTTGTACACAAGGCATTGTAAGCTAACATGTAGGTGTTAGAGGTAGTTGAGGAAAGCAAAAGATGTTTTGTCTGGTATTGCAAGAGGAATTGAGTAATTGACTTAAGATGTCACCGCAATAATATGGGGTCTTCGAGACCCCGAAACTGGAATAACCTGCACAATGCTCATCTCCTTACCTAAAACAAAAGGATATACTTGTCACCATGGTAGTACAAACCAATTGATCATATGGGTTCCAGGGATGGCAGGTTTGCCATATGAAGAGAGATGAATAGATTCCTCTGTATTGTTTAAAAGATTGAGAAACTTACAACATCTTTCCAACACTTGACAGGTTGGATGCAGGGAGAATGTTTTCTCTTGCTGAGGATTAATGCCCCTGTCCCACTTAGGAAACCTGAACAGAAACCTCTGGAGACTTTGCTCCCCACCCAAGGTTTCCGTGCGGTATGTTATCCAGGTTTCTGATGCATACAGGAGCGTTGGAATCAACACTGCTTTGTAACAGGCTCTTCGGCCCACAATATCTTTGCCGAACATGATGCCAAGATCATCTCTTATCTACCTGCACGTAATCCATGTCCCTCCATTCCCTGCATAGCCATGTGCTAACCCAAAGGTCTCTTAAGAACCACTAAAAATCCTCTCCACATCCATTCTATCCAGCCCGTTCATTATTTGGTAGATTTCAATGAGAACCCCCCTCAACCTTTTAAAGTCCAGTGCATTCAGGCCCAAAGCCTTCAAACACTGCGTATACATTAACATTGAGCAGTGAAATGGCCCCTTAAGGTCTTCTCTGCCATTCAAGATCATGGCCAAGCGCTTAAATAAAACAGTTAGGGGGAAGGTATTGGAGAGGGGAAAATAAGATAAAGAGAAGAATAGCATGCAAATATAAGAGCACATCTGCAATTTGAGTCAGATCAAAAGGACAAAATGAAAGGCATGAAACATTTGCAGTAGTTTGATAATTTAGTGACATAAATTATAGCAGTGAGATCAAAGCTGGGAGTTAAATATTCCAGGATACTTTTCCTTTTTTTTAGAAAAATAGAAAATGGGATAGGATAGCTCTGATAATAAAGAGTAGGATAAAGGCAGCTGAAAGGAAATACCATGTCTCGATGACCAGCCAGTGCAATTGGTTTGTAAGGAACTACGTGATCGCAAGGGGAATAAAACATTGATGGAATTCAAGTCATATCAGGTTTATTGTCGTATACACTAGTGTGGTGACATACAGAGAGAATAAAAATCTTGCTTGCAGCGGCATCACAGGCACATAGATTCAGACAAATGCACAAAGTCATAAATTATACATGAATGATACCTAAATTACATTTAGAAAGTAGTAAATAGAGAAAATACTGCAACAAAAATCAAGTTGTCTATGGGACTCCATGAGCAGTTGTAATATGGGCATTTTATGAATCAGCAAATTAGAAATGCATTGTAGCATGGTGGTGTACTGATGGTGTTCTTCAATCTACATATAGATTAGTCAAAACAGATTAATGGTAATAATATAGAAGACGTATTGATGGGATGGTTTTCTGCTTAGTATATTGAGCAATCATTCGGAAAAAACAATATTAAATTTAAGAAAGCAACTATGATGGAAAAAGGATGGTAGACAAAAATGCTGGAGAAACACAGCGGGTGAGGCAGCATCTATGGAGAGAAGGAATAGGCGACGTTTCGGGTCAGGACCCTTCTTCAGACTGATGTCGGGGGGGGGGGACGGAAAAATTAAAGGACGAGGCGGAGATAGTAGGCGTGGGAGACCTGGGAAGGGGAGGGGAAGGAGGAAGAAAGCAGGAACTACCTGAAATTGGAGGTCAATGTACATGCCGCTGGGGTGTAAACTACCCAGACAAAATATGAGGCGCTGTTCCTCCACTATGGCAATGGAGGAGGCCCAGGCCAGATAGGTCAGATTCGGACTGGGAGGGGAGTTGAAGTGAAGGTTGGTTATTGCGAACTGAGCGGAGGTGTTGGGCGATTCGACCGCCAAGCCTGGGCTTGGTTCTCACCGATGTAGAGCAGTTGACATCTGGAACAGCGGATGCAGTAGATGAGGTTGGCGGAGGTGCATGTGAACCTCTCCTCACCTGGAAAGACTACTTGGGTCCTCGGATGAAGCCGAGGGGGGAGGTAAAGCGACAAGTGTAGCATTTCCTGCAGTTGCAAGGACAAGACAAGGACTAATAACAAGGTCAGAGTCCCCCTTGTCCTCACCTTCCACCCTACTAGCCATCGCATACAACATATAATCCTCCGACATTTTCATCACGTCCAATGGGATCCCACCACTATCCACATCTTCCCATCTCCTCCCCTTTCTGCTTTCCGCAGAGACCGTTCGTTCCGTAACTCACTGGTCAATTTGTCCCTTCCTACCCGAACCACCCCCCTCCCCTGGTACTTTCTCTTGCAACCGCCGGAAATGCTACACGTCACCTCTTTCTTTAAGTTCTTTCTTAAACAAGATGGAATAAAATAGTATATTTATATAGTAGACTGGGAAACTACATTAACATGTCTGAGAATAAACGAGCAATGGCTAACGTTTAAATAATTACTGTTAGTTTACAATCAAATATATATACCTTCACTACACAAAAACACCGGGAGATAGACTCATCGAGCCATTGTTCACCAGGATATTACCTGGGCTTGCAGGTTTATGTTAAAGGAAGAGATTGGATAGGTTCGGGCATTTTACTTTGGAGCATATGAGGATGAAGTGTTACCTTATTGAGGTGTGCAAAGTCATGGGACGCCTGGCAAAAGTGAACGCTCACTGCCCTTTCCCAGGGTAGAAGATTCTAAAGCTCATGTTCATAAGTTCTCGGAGCAGAATTAGGCCATTCGGCATATCAAGTCTACTTCGTCATTCAATCATGGCTGATCTATTTTTCCCTCTCAACCTCATTTTTCTGCCTTCTCCCCATAACCCTTGACACCTTTACTTTATCAAGAATCTGCCAATCTCCACCTTAAAAATATCCATTGACTTGGCCTTCACAGCCGTCTGTGCCAATGAATTCCACACATTCACCACCCTCTGACTAAAGAAATGCCTCCTCATCTCCTTTCTAAAGGTACGTCATTTTATTCTGAGGCTATGGCCTATGATCCGAGACTCTCCTGCTGGTGAAAACATCTTCTCCATATTCACTCTATCGAGGCCTTTCACATGAGGTCTCCCCTCATCCTTCTAAACTCCAGCGAGTACAGGCCCAGTGCTGTCAAACGCTCATCATATGTTAACCCAATTATTCATGGGATATTTCTCATTAACCTCCTCTGGACCTTCTCCAATGTCAACACATCCTTCCTCCGATATGGGGCCCAAAACTACTCACAATACTCCAAATGCAGTCTGACTGTTGCCTTAAAAAGCCTCAGCATTACATTCCTGTTTTTTACATACTAGCACTACTCAAGGGCATTGGCTTAAGGTGAGAGGGGAAAGTGATCTCAGGGGTGACATATTCATGCAAACTTTAATTCGCATCTGGAATGAGCTGCCAGAGGAAGTTATAGAAGAGGATACAATTATGACTCTTGAGAGCAACTTGGGCAGATATATATGGATAGGGAAGGTGTAGAGGTCTATGGGCCAAATGCAAACAGATGGGACTAGCCCAAAATGCCATCTTGATCAGCATGGGCAAGATAGACTGAAAGGCCTGTTTTGGTGCTGTACAGCTGTATGACATTATGACTGGAAAAAGGAAATGTATATAATGTTAGCAACAAGCCTGAGGACTGAGACATGTTCAGAATTCAACTAAAGAGTAGCAAAACAACTGCTAAGGAAAAGGAAAGGAGAAAATTAGTAATCTAGCGAGGAACATGTAAATGTAAAATCGTCGAATGATGTGTCAAAAAGGAAAGCACAGAAATAAAATTATGTGGATTGCTCATAGGGAAACAGTACAACAGTATTGGGGATAAGTGAATGCACAGAAATATATATTGCATGCAGGGAAGTATATATTCCATTATATTTAATAGAAAGAGACTCAACAAACCTTCTAAAATACTGCAGGACAACAGTGAGTGGGAAGTAAAAGCAGGAGAACTTACTGGGACCGAAATCTAATAAACTCCCAGGAACTGATGATCTGCATCCCAACAAGTTTGTCGAGGTGTGTAGGGAGGAACTGCAGATGCTAGTTTAAATCAAAGACAGACATAAAAAGCTGGAGTAACTCAGGGAGCATCTCTGGAGTAAAGGTATAGGTGATGTTTCGGTCAGGGGAAAGGGGAACGAGAGGTATAGATTGTAGACAAAAATGCTGGAGAAACTCAGCGGGTGAGTCAGCATCTATGGAGCGAAGGAAATAGGCAACGTTTTGGATCAAGACCCTTCTTCAGACTGTTGTGGGATAGAATAGAATAGAATATAGAAGAATAGAATAGTTTCTTTATTGTCATTGTAACATGAACCATGTACAACGAAATTTAAAAATGTCAGCCAGCCAGTGCACCATTCAAACATTTCTAAAAGCTAACGATACACACAAGGTAAAATATTAAAAGATAAACAACTAAAATAAATATCACGAAAATAGCACGCATAAACACCCAACCCTCCATCCTTCTGTCGGATGGAGGGGGCGGGAAGAAGAAAGGAAGAGGCGGAGACAATGGGCTGTGGGAGAGCTGGGAAGGGGAAAGAAGGAGAAAGCAGGGACTACCTGATATAGATGGTACTTAGAACAAATGACAGGAAGATATGCAGAAAGCAACGATATTAGAGGAAATGCGGGTTCCATAATGGTCCATTGTTGATGGGGAAAGGTGATAATGAGTTAATAAAGACAGTGGATCTCAACAGGACATCAGTAAAACTAGTACAGCAACCAGGGTGAGGGAGGGACAAAGTGAGAGAGGATGCAAGTGTTACTTGAAGTTAGAGACATAAATTCTCATACTCCTGGGTTGTAAACTGCCGAAGCGAAATATGAGGTGTTGGTCCTCCAACTTACATTTGGCCGCATTCTGACAATGGAGGAGGCCCAGGACAGAGAGGTCAGTGTGGGAATGTGAATGGGAGTTAAAGTGTTTGGCATCCGGGAGATCATGTAGTTAAAGTGTTTTGCATCTGGGAGATATGTAGGCCGAGGCGGTAGCTGATGCGATATTGGGTTCTTGTTTGTTATCTTCTGCAATTCTACAAAATCTACTGTAGCTCCCACAAATCAAAAGGTTAAAAAAAAATCTAGTATTTAGTAATTGGGAATGCAGGCAAGAAAAAGTGGGGAAATGCAGACCATGACTTCGGTTTAGATTTAGGTTTAGGTTTATTATTGTGCAATGTACTGAAGTACAGTGAAAAGCTGTTTTTTGTGTGTTGTCCAATGAAATCAGATAATATTATAACCAAACCCTAAGTACTGGAGTAACTCAGCAGGTCAGGCAGCATCTCTGGAAGGCATGGAGAGGTGACATTTTGGGTTGGGACCCTTCTTCAGAAAGAAGACTTTTCTTCTGAAGTAGGGTCCTGACCTAAAACACCACCTGTCCATGAGGGTTTGAATGATCATGTATATTTCTTACGTCCTTATGCTTGTAAACGTAACTTCACTTTCCTGCCTTTTCCTTCAAATGTGTGACTATTCTCCAATCCAGAATTCTGTCCGTCTCAAGTTTAGTCAATGTTCTGCGTACACAGTTGTTTGAGGTAGAGAATGCCAAAGATTTCTTGAGAAACATAGAAACATAGAAACATAGAAATTAGGTGCAGGAATAGGCCATTCGGCCCTTCGAGCCTGCACCGCCATTCAATATGATCATGGCTGATCATCCAACTCAGTATCCCGTACCTGCCTTCTCTCCGCACCCTCTGATCCCCTTCACCACAAGGGCCACATCTAACTCCCTCTTAAATATAGCCAATGAACTGGCCTCAACTACCTTCTGTGGCAGAGAGTTCCAGAGTTTCACCACTCTCTGTGTGAAAAAAGTTCTTCTCATCTCGGTTTTAAAGGATTTCCCCCTTATCCTTAAGCTGTGACCCCTTGTCCTGGACTTCCCCAACATCGGGAGCAATCTTCCTGCATCTAGCCTGTCCAACCCCTTGAGAAGAAATCCTTCCTCATCTTTACCTTAAGTGGGTGACGTTTTGTTCTGAAATTATTTCCCCTCATTCTAAATTCTCTAACGAGGATAAACTGTCATCCCAGCATCTATTCTGTCAAGATCACTCAGTCATGTAGCATATTCTGAAAACTTTCTCATGACAACCACTTCCTTCCAGGAATCAACCAAATGAATGCTTTCAAACTGCTCTCAGTTTCTCTGTGAAATGTCTGGCACAGTGGCGCAGTGGTACAGCTGCTGCCTTCCAGTGCCAGAGACCCAGATTTGATCCTGACTATTGGTGCTGTCTGTGCGGAGTTTCTACGTTTTCTCTGAGACCGCGTGGGTTTTCTCGGGGTGTTTTGGTCTCCTCCCACATTCCAAAGACGTGCAGATTTGTAGGTTAATTGGCTTCTGTAAATTGCCCCGAGTGTGTAGGATATCGAAAGTGGGATAGAACAGTGTACGGGTGATTGATGGTAGGCATGGACTCGGTGAGCCCAAGGGCCTGTATGTATTCTGTATCTCTAAACTGAACTAAAATTAAATATTGTGCAGAGTTCTGGTTGTCTCATTGCAGAAAGGTTGTGAAGGCTTGGTAGAGGACGCACAAGAGGCTTACCAGAATGTTGCTTGTATTAGAGGGTAATTAGCTAAAAGGTGAGTTTGGAAAAACTTGGATTGTTTTCTCAGTAGCATTAGAGACTGAGGCGAGACCTGATAGAAGTATATACATTTTTGAGAGGCATAGATAGGTAGGCAGTCAGAATCTTTTTTTTATCTGGATGGAAATGTCAAAGATGGGAAGGGCAAAATGTAAAGGAGATGTGTGAGACCACAAGTGGTGAACTGGAACACACTGCCAGGGGTTATTGTGGAGGCAGTGTACGAAAGTGGCGTTTAAGAAGCTTTTAGATAGGCACATAGATATGCAGAGAATATGCAGGCAGAGAAGATTTTTTAATCTGACACCTAACCTGACTATGTTGGTACAGACATCGTGGGCCAAAAGGCCTGGTCCAGTGCTGTGCTGTACTATCTTCCATGTTCTATGCAGGTTTAAGTTTTGGTTTATTTATCTAAATATACCGAGGTACAGTATAGAGCTTTGTTTTCCATGCGATCAATAATCAAGTTAAACTCAAGCACAATAGGTAGAGTGAAGGGAAAGATACAGTGTGCAGAATATAGTTTTCAGCATTGTAAGATAACAATTCCTGAGATAAGGTCTAATATCCACAATGAAGTATAGAATAATCAGATTTCACTCCAGGTTTAAGAAGTTTGGCAGGTCCCCAACAACCCTAACTAACTTCTCCAGATGCGCTGCGGAGGGCATTCTGTCTGGATGCATCGCAGCATGGTTTGGAAGAAGCTCCATCCAGGACTGCATGAAATTGTGGAGAGTTGTGGATGCAGCCCAGACAATCATGCAAACCATTTACTCCATCTATACTTCACATTGCCTTGGCAAGGTCACCAGCATGATCAAGGAACAGTCTCACCCTGGTTACTCCCTCTTCTCCGCTCTCCAATTAGGAAAGGGGTAACGTAATTTGAAAACGCATAGCTCCAAATTCAGAAACAGTTTTGTCCATAATGTTATCAGGCATCTGAACTATCCTCTCACCAGCTAGAGGGTGGTCCTGACTTCCCAACTCAACGGAGACCTTCAAACTATCATTAATCAGACCTTATTGATCTTGCACTAAGCATTATACCCATCATTCAATATCTGTTCACTGTAGGCAGCTAGATTGTAATCATGTATCTTATTTTCACTGACTGGATAGCTCGGTACACATGACAATAATAAACTAAACTAAACTAGTTTATGGAAGGGGACCATTTAGAATCCTGATAACTGATGGGAAGAAATTGTTCCTGAGTCTGGTGGTGCACACTGTCAAGCTTCTGTATCTTCCAGTTCTGCCCAATAGAAGCAGGGAGAAGAAGGAATTATTGGGGCCCAAAAGATCATTGAAGTGTAGATGGAGTCAGTGGTGAGAGTCTGGTCTGTGTGATGGACTGGGCTACACTAGAACTCTACATTTCTTGTGAGCTTAAGCAAACCTGTTGCTAAACCAAACTGTGATGCACCCCCAATATTATGCTTTCTATAGAGCATCTGTAAAAGTTTGTAAGAGTCATTGGATTCAAGCCGAATTTCAGCATGGGGCTGTCCCACTGTACGAGTTAATTCAAGAGTTCTCCCGAGTTTCCCCTGATTCGAACTCGGAGAATTACGGTAATAGCCGCCCGTAGGTACTCGGGGCTCTCATGGACATTTTTCAACATGTTGAAAAATCTTCACGTCTTCCCGAGCTTACCGCATTTCCCGAGTACCTGCCCTTAGCGTTACGAGCTGCTAAGAGACGTCCCAAGCTCCGACGTACCCACAAAGTACTTTCTACGTGCTTACCACGAGTTTTTAAACTCGGGAGAGTTCTTGAATTAGCTCGTACATTGGGGCAGCCCCTTCAGCCTTCTGTGGATGTAGAGGCATTGGTGTGCCTTCTAGGCTGTCACTTCATTGTGGTTGGTCTACGACATCATTGGCAATATTTACGGCAAGCAACTTGAAGCTCTCAATCATTTCCACTTTGGCACCGTTGATGCTGATTGGGACATGTTCTCCACCATGCTTCCTGGTCGATAACTAGCTCCTTCATCATGCTGACATTGAGGGAGAGATTGTTCCCTTGACTAAATTCTCCATCTACTACCTGTATTCTGTCTCATTATTGTTCATAATCCAGGCCACCACAGTGGTATTGTCTGCCAACTTGTTGGAGCAAAATTTGGCTGGCTGATTGTGAGCGCATAGGGAGTACAGAACGAGTCTGGGAACACATCCTTGCATGGCACTGGTGTTGTGAGTTACTGTGGAGGAGATGTCCTCATCTAACCTCATTGTTTGTGGGCTTTGGGTTAGAACGTTGAAGATCCAGTGGCAGAGAGAGGGGAGTGCTGACTCTTAGGTCCAGGGGTTTGGCTATGCGTTTGGATGGGATTATGGTATTAAAGGTGTGGAACTACAATCAATAAACAAGTGTCTGATATTGGTGTCCTTGTTGTCTAGATGTGTATAGGGCCAAGGAGATGGAGTCTGCCGTGGACGGTAGACAAATGGATGCCCTCAACAGTGGCAGCGAGAATTAACCATATAATAATATAACCATATAACAATTACAGCACGGAAACAGGCCATCTCGACCCTTCTAGTCCGTGCCGAACACGTATTCTCCCCTAGTCCCATATACCTGCGCTCAGACCATAACCCACCATTCCTTTCTTGTCCATATAACTATCCAATTTATTTTTAAATGATAAAAATGAACCTGCCTCCACCACTTCACTGGAAGCTCATTCCACACAGCCACCACTCTCTGAGTAAAGAAATTATACTCCGTACATTTTGTAAAATTAATATTCTGCGGTCTTTCTCCCTTTCAACAATATTCTGCTTCTCAATGTTTTCCAACCTCAGTGGGTAACATTACATTCTTCCCAGATTTTCCTCCAGCTGCTAATTATCCATCCACTGACATAAGACATCAGTACTCCCTTTGCAACACTTTCCTCCATCCTCATAACTTGTTTTACCAACAGTCCTCTACTACCAAGTCAAATTCACCTATATTGTTCAAAGACTATGTAGCTCATTAATAATTTGCCAGCTCTGAAGAACCAGGATTTACTTCAGCATCTCTTTTTCTTTTTAACCTCTTATACTGGTTTTATATTTTTTGCGCATTTACTGTCATAATTTATCATTTTTAGTTATCCCATGTTGTTTTTGAAAACCCATCCAATATTCTGGCAAACCACCAATCTTTGCAACATTGCCTGCTTTTTCTTTCAGATTGATATCATCTTTAGCTTGATTAGTTATCCACGGATGGATTGTCCTTTTTCAGAGTGCCTTTATTCCTCAATGGAATATATTTTTGATGAGAATTGCAAAATATTTATTTAAATATCTGCCAGTTTTTTTTTTGCCATATTACTTTCTTGTCTATTTTTCCAATTTACTTGAATCAATTCTGCATTCACACCTTTCTAGTTACCTTATTTAAATTAAGGTAGCTAGACAGTGAAATTCCATTACGTTATGTTTATTCTATCCCAGAGGACACTTTTTCTCTGAGATGATAAATTAATCCTTTTCATTACACATGAGCAGATCTAAAATAGTTTGTTCCCTGGTTAATTCCACACGTACTGTTCCTATAAACTGTCCTGGATGCACTCCTCAAAAACTCTCTTTGTCAATTTAATTTGTATATGGTTCAATGTAAGGATTATTATAGGATAATCCATAATTATTGCAGTACCAATCATACAAGCTCACACTATTCTTTTGATTTGTACTTTGTCCATCAGTATATTGATTACATCCAGCAAGGACTAACTGCCCCTTATATTTCTCATCTCCACTCAAAATTATTTGGCATTTGTTTTCCTGGCCACAATTATTATTTTTTTCCTGTTGTACTAATCTTAGCCTTTATTAACAGAGATGCCCCATCTCCTTTTTATTTTTGCCTTTACCTGTACTTCTTTTACTTTTGCATGTACTTCTGAAATATCAGATTTCCTGGATTAGACAATTTTTCAAACTTAGTTACCTTATAAACACATTACTGTAATGGCCTGGAATGCAACTTGGAAAGACTTTGGGGTAGACCACATTTGGAGTATTGCATCTGTTCTGATTGCCCCATTACATGAAAGATGTGCGGGCTTTGAAGAGGGTGCGGAAGTGGTTTATCAAAATGCTGCCTTGATAAAGGACATTAGCTGTTGGGAGAGGTTGGACAAACCTGAATTGTTTTCTCTGGATCGTCAGAGAATGAGGGGAGACCTGAGACAAGTATATAAAATTGTGAGAGACATACATCGGGTACAGAAGCTTTTTCCCAGGGTGGAAATGTCATAGACTAACAGGCATAGCTTTAAATTGAAAGGCCCTAAATTCAAGATTTGTGGTGCAGGTTTTTTACACATAGAGTATTAGGCGCCTGGAACAAGCTGCCAAGGGTGGTGATAGAGCCAAATAAGAGAGTGGGATTTATGAAGTTTTTAAGTAGTTACATAGATATTCAGGGAATTAACTGATATGGATTATGTGCATTTAGAGGAGATTATTTTAGTTTGGCATCGCTCGACACAGATATTTTAGTCTGAAGGGCCTGTTCTGGTGCTGTGCTGTTTTATGTTCTATATTCTTTCGTTTAATCCTTTCTAAATTATTGTTCAAGTTCTTTCCTGCTTCCTTCAGGACCTTGCCTGATTTCAACTTCCTAAACCTTACATATGCATCTTTATTCTATTTGACTAAACCTACAAAATCTCCTGTCACCTGAGGTTCCCAGCCCTTGACGTTCTTATCTTTCATTCACCTGCTGGTCCTGAACGCGAATCATTTTAAAGGCCTTTAAAGGACTCCCTCATCTCAGATGTGGATTTACGCTTCAACAGTTGCCCCCAATCTGCTTTCTCCAGTTCCTGCCTAATGCTGTTGTAATTAAACTTTCCCCCAATTTAGAACCATGTTTATCTTCTGCTGGCAGTTCTGTGGAGAACTGCTGACAAGGTTCCTCTCTGTAGGTCAGCTCAACCCACTTCTCTGTGACTCTATACTTCATTGTGTAGAGTCACAGATGAGCAGGCATGTCTAACCTCCCACTACATTATATGTTATATGGTTATATGGTTACATCCTCAGCATTGAGTTCAGGGGTGGAGCACAAACAACCAGAGCTGAAGGGCATGATGCACTTCCCTTTTTGCCTCTCTGTTTTTCACCATCTGTGCCTGACATATGGGGTTTCAAACCTTGATTGAAAAGTCTTTATGTCCAATTACTTAATCTCAATGTTTTAAATCAATTTATACTGCTTAAATATGTTTTAAGCAAGTTTAGATGTTCAGTAATTATTAAAAATAATTAAAATTGTTATGAAATGTTTCCATATGTCTGTGATCTTCAGAGACACTTAAAAGCAATTCAAGGCCTTTAAAGGCAGTGAGTTCTGAAAAGGGTTTCAGGATAGTCTACAGTGCAGCCTTGGGAGTTGCAGTCTTTTTTTCATAGTCTTGAATAATGTTTGATGTAATATTGTATAATTTATGTAGAATTACATTTTGTGTGTTTTCTGAGTATCTGAGTCTACGTGTCTGTGATGCAGCTGCAAGTAGGAATTTAATTGCATCGGTACCTCACCAAACTTGTGCATATGACAATAAACATGACTGTATTGTCCCCTTGAGACCTCATCACCACAGGTCAGATGTGGCACTGAGACCTTTAGGACAATGGGCAGAAAATAATTGCCGTTGCAAGAATAGTCCAGTCTTCCTCATGGCCTTTGCAATTCTGGCGTGTAATATTTTTGCTGACTCTGGCAAATTTCAGGATATTTAGTCATTTTTGGGAACAGATAATTTGAGTGCAAGTGATGGCACTCATATGCATCTGTACTGGACGGGTGCAATCTCAAGCGGAGCCCATCAACCTGGGCTGCACTGTTAAATAATAAAGACAAATGTCAATTACCCAACCTCGTCAGTTTTAAAATGTGACCAAGGATGAGTCTGGAACTTAGCCACATATCTTTCTTCCCACATGCAGATACATTATGTAAAAGCAGGACTCCAATTTCCACCGTTTATCTAGGTCAACGCTCCGCACGGACATAAAATTATAGAATCATAGAGACACAGCATGGAAACAGGCCCTTCAGCCCATCAAGTCATGCTGACATATTTTTTATTACTATTATTCTCCAAACACTCTGATCAACTCTCCCAGATGTTACCATTCATCTACACACTAGGGATAATTTGTAGCGGCCAATTAACCTACCAACCAACATGTCATGTCCATAAGTGGCACGGTTGCGCAGCGGTAGAGTTGTCGACTCACAGCGCCGGAGATCCGGGTTCGATCCTGACTATTGGTGCTGTCTGTACGGAGCTTGTACATTCTCCCCATGACTGTGTGGGTTTTCTCCGAGATCTTCGGTTTCCTCCCACACTATTGTGCGGGGATCGCTGGTCGGGGCAGACTCAGTGAGCCGAATGGCCTGTTTCCACGCTGTATCTCTAAACTAAGCTAAACTAAACTAAGGGATAGGAGCAGAATTAGGCCATTTCACCCATCAAGTCTACTCCACCATTCAATCATGGATGAACTATCTCTCCCTCCTAACCCCATTCACCTGCCTTCTCCCCATAAAACCCTGACACCCATACTAATCATGTCTTTGGGATGCAGCAGGAAACTGGGTCACCCGGAGGAAATCCACCTGGTCACAAGGAGAACGTGTAAACTCTTCACCAATAGTACTCAAGTCCAGGATTGAACCCAGATTGCTGGCGCTGTGAAGACGTCACTCTACTAATTACACTACTTGCACTGGCCTTAATGGTGGCATTAAATTGACCATTTGACATGGTTGTGCAAAGCATCTCCTCCCTACATGATTCTATGGTACTACTGACAGGTTGGATTGTGGTTGATCTGTCCTGCCACCCATATTCAGCCCCTGTCATTATGGGGCAGCCACTCTCCTCTGTTGCAGCATCTATGGGATTCATAGCACTGCTGAAGAGGGTTGAGAATGGTGACTCGGCTTGAGGCAGCAGAATCTGACACCTCAGATTAACAGCTTGCTGCTGTCAAAGACGTGTTGACTGTCCCAGCAGAGAAGCAAGTAGTGAACGGCGCGAAAGAAGAAGCCTTGGTTTGTTGCTGCAGTGCTTGCCAAGATAGACATTTATTTTAGTTTATTGTCACGTGTACCGAGGAATGGTGAAAAGCACTTGTTGCATGTAATCCAGAGCAGAAAGATAATGCATCATTGCAATCGATCCATTTACAGTGTGTAGATAAACGATAAGGGAATAACGTTTAGCGCATAAAGCTAGCAAACTCCAATCAAGGATAGTGCAAGGGTCATCAAAGAGGTAGATAGTAGTTCAGCACTGCTCTCTGGTTGTGGTAGGATGATTCAGTTGCCTGATAACAGTTGGGAAGGAATTGTCCCCAAATCTGGTGGTATGCATTTTCACACTTCTATACCTTTTATGATGCATGTGTGTGATGGTGACTAAAGTGTCAGTGGAAGAAGCGGCTTGGTCCGGAGAGTGAGTCCATTAGTGGAGCATTGAACAAGCAATCTTTGTTACTATCCATTGAGTTAATCTTCTAGAATAATGCTGTGCCATTGTGCCAGTCCAAATGAGTATTCCATGGCTATCTAGAATTAAGCATTCATAGATAATAATAATAATCTAGAGTAGAACCAGTTGTTACAGCATCTGCCCTGATAAATATTGCTGGACATTAGACTTTAGAGATACACCGCCGAAACAGGCCCTTTCGGCCCACCGAGTCCACATTGACCACTGATCACCTTTTTCACTAATACTGTCTTACATGGCAATTTACAACGTTTGCCAAAGCCAATAAACTGACAAACCTGAATGACTTTGGAGTGTGGGAAGTAACCGTAGCACCTGGAGAAAACCCATGCGCTCACAGGGAGAGCGTGCAAACTTTATACTGACAGCACTGTTTTCAAGTTTGACCCCGGGTCTCTGGTGCTGTAAGGCAGCAACTCTACCATTGTGCCGCTGTGCTATCCGATATTTCCATCAATCATTCTCGAATTCCACTCATCAAATTTTAATCTCCCAGTTTACCCCATATCTTTAAGTCCCTATGACCCTATGACCTTAATGGTGTGCAGTACTGGGGAACACTGAACCTTCACATTCCCTGGTCGATAAAGCAAAACTCCAAAATGGAAAGAGGGACTGGCGTAGATGGAGCATCTAGGTCTGTATGGCAGGGGAAGGGCCTGTTTCTGTACTGTATGACTCTATGACTCTGTCACTCTAAAATTTACAAAATGTGTAGGAAGGAACTGCAGATGCTGGTTTAAAACAAAGATAGACTGCAGGAACAAAGGGACAGGCAGCATCTCCGGAGAGAAATAATGGTTGACTTTCGGGTCTGAAGAAGGGTCTCGATCCGAAACGTCACCTAATCCTTCTCTCCAGAGATGCTGCCTGTCCCGCTGAGTTCCTTCAGCATTTTGTGTTTATCTTCATTCTAAAATGGACTATGAGAATTCATTGTCACTGGGCCATTGACAATGAGGGACTGACAGCTATCTGAAACAACATAGGCACCGTTCATCCAAAAGTTAGGACATAGGGTTTGCATATAATGAGCGCTTGACAGCACTGGGCCTCTATTCGCTGGAGTTTTGAAGGTTGAGGGAGGACCTAATTGAAACTTACAAAATAATGAAAGGCGTAGATAGAGTGGATGTGGAAAGGATGTTTCAACCAGTGGGAGAGTCCAGGACCAGAGGTCATCACCTCAGAATTAAAGAGCGCTCCTTTAGATAGGAGGTGAGAAGGAACTTCTTTAGTCAACCGGTAGTTAATCTGTGGAACTCATTGCCACAGAGGGCTTTGGAGGCCAACAGTTGATATTTTTAAGGCAGAGATAGACAAATCCTTGATTAGAATGGGTGTCAAGAGTTATGGTGAGAAGGCTGGAAAATGGGATTAGGAGGCTGAGATCAGCCATTATTGAATGGGATAGTACTCGATGGGCCGAATGGCCTAATTCTACTATATCTTGTGAACTTGTGACTATATTGAAGAATCTTTTGATTCTACAGGAGCAGATCAAAAAGTCAGAGATTCGCAACAAATCAGGCAGTACCCCAGGAGAGCAAAACAGAGTTCTTATTTCAGTATTAACAGCATTAAAGTTAGTTGATGCATTTTCACTATTAATGAAGAGTAAGCCAACCCTCAGGCGGCGCCTTATTAAATATGTATGGTCCATTAAGCATTTCTCTCCAATTGCTTTTTACTTAAATAAGAAGAGTGACAGCCCTGCATTAACCTAAAAAAAAAAGACACAAAGTGCTGGAGTAACTCAGCAGGTCAGGCATCACCCCTGGAGAACATGGATCAGGTCATGACCCTTCTTCAGACCCCGAAGGATCTGGTAGCTTTCTGTGGAAATGACCTGATATGATTATGCACTTCAAAAGGATAATAAAAAAATGTTTATAAATGTTAAAAATGTCCATATGTACTCTTGTTTGCCCTGTGATTATTGAAATACTTCCGCTGAAATCACAGATTTTCATTTGAAATCTTTATTCACGCAGATGTTGTTGGCCAATGTTTTTTCCAACACAAGCTGCCTTTGAGAAAGTGGTGCTAATACTCCCTTGTCAACTGTTCTTATCCTCATAGTAATGGTATTAATGGGGAATTCCATCAGGGGTGATGGGAAGAAGGCAGTAGAATGGGTTTAAGAATGATCAGCCGTGATTGAATGGCGGAGTGGACGACGGGCTGAATGGCCTAATTCTGCTCCTATCACATGAAATTATGAACTTATATAGAGCCAGCCACGATGAAGGTCGGAATGTCTGAACCTGAAATGTCACTTTATCCGTGTTCTCCAGAGATGCTGCCTAACCTGCTGAGTTACTCCAGCATGTGGTGTCCTTTTGTGTATTAACCAGCATCTGCAGTTCTTGTTTCTACTGAAGGACCATTGATTTGTTTTCAAGTCAGCATGGTGTTCCCATTTATAGATTTAAGGAACTGTAGATTCTGGTTTACAGGCTGAAGAAGGATTCCAGCACAAAACGTCATCCATCCATGGTCTTTAGAGATGCTGGCTTCCCCGCTGAGTTACTCCAGCACTTTGTTGGTGTTTTCATTTGCCTACTTCCCACAGTCTCCTTACTGTAGCTGGCAAGGACACGGGGAATGTGAGTGCAATTGATGTAGTAGCCTTTGTAACAAACTTAAATTAATTTTATTGCGATGCCACGTGGAACCATCGTGAACTGGTGGCAGAGCAATGAACGTCTGGAAACCTATTTTTTATGTAGCAAGCTCAGATTCTTTGCTGAAAACATTGAGTTTGACACAGAATTTGGCAACATTGTTTAGTTTACATTGAGCAGGTGTCTGCTGGCAAATTCGGAACATTTAAGGACCACACACTGCCCTGTCAACATGGGGAAATGTTAGTACAATTTGGGATGAAGGAGAGTGAGACAGATTGCAAACCCATTTTGACATATGGAGCTGTGTTTATTTTTAAGAGTGAGACACATGGAAACAGGTGATGCCTTTTAAAAGAATAAACCTCACTCTGAATGACTGAGAGTTGATGGGTCGGATCACACATGATGAGTCAGCAAATGTCAGGCAGGAAAAGTATTTGGATAGCAACTAGAATCATAGAGAGTCACAGAGCCCTATAACACAGGAATAGCCCCTTCGGCCCACCTTCTCTCTGCTGACCATGTAGACATGTTTGGCAAATCCCATTTGCTTATATTTGGCCCAAACCCCTCTAAACCCTTTCAGTCCATATAGTCGTCCAAATGTACTTTAAAAATTGTAAATGCATACATTTCTATAGCTTCCTCTGTATCACAGATACAGATACCTCATACTAGTTTCAAAGCTTGTTCAAAATTGTTCAAATTGGAAATGGGCACTTATTTTCATCAATTGTGTTGCGACTGAAGACTACCTTAAATTTAGTTTAGTTTACAGTGCTCAAACAGGTCCTTCAGCCCACCGTGTCTGCACCATCCAGCGATCCTCACACATGAACACTATCCTACACGAAGGACAATTTATAAACAAGCTAATTAACCTACAAACCCGTACGTCTTTGGAGTGTGGGTGCAAACTGAATATAACCATATAACAATTACAGCACGGAAACAGGCCATCTCGGCCCTACAAGTCTGTGCCGAACACTTATTTTCCCCTAGTCCCATCTACCTGCACTCAGACCATAACCCTCCATATCTTGCAGAAAACCCACGTGGTCAGGGGGAGAACTTACAAACTCTGTACAGACAGCACCCGTAGTCGGGATTGAACATGGTTCTCTGTGCTGCAAGCACTGTAAGGCAGCAACTGTACCACTGCACCACCATGCCGCCCTAAGGCTAACAGTAAGATCATTGTGTTGAAGGGAGAGGAGATAGTGTCTACTGTGAAAACACATTGGGCACACCAGTCGTGCTCTGCTCAGGAAATTAAAAATGGTGGCACTACTAAATAAATTAAGAATCATCTCCAAAATTTTCAGAAGTTTAACTCCAGACATCTTGTGTGTTAGTCTACATATCATGGATTAATCAATATTTTGTTGATTAAATAAACAGACTCAACCGTTCCACACAAAGGTTTGTGGAAACTTGGAACACTTCCTCCAGATTGCTTTGATTGCTGTGTTACTTGCAATTTCAATAATGCGATTGCCAAATTAATTCATAAGGAAATAAAGCCATGCGGATCAGGATGGGTAAATAGAGTCGAGGGGCAATTATGCCGCAACCAACCTTATGAATGTAGCATAAGTTGAAGGAATTAAATTACTTATCTCTATGTAATATGCAAGAAAATCCAGATGACATGACCCATTGAAATCATATTATGGCCTATAGATTACTTACCTCTTCATTAATTTTGAAAGATTGCTTCACAAGCATGTGGTGTTTAATGATTTCATGATGCAGTGGTGTTGCAGGGAATGATCATAAATGTTATACTGGTGTATTTATGCCTCCAGGCTTCCTTATATAAAATGAAAGCAATACTGTACAAGTATATTTTTCTGTTAAGGTCACTGATAAAGGTTAACTCATTCACTGAGCGGCGCAGCCATATTTTTTTTGCGCTCTTTGAAATTGTTGCAAGTATGAATAATGTTCTGCATTCCTCCACTGAGCATATATATCCCAGACGATTACGGGATATCATGCTGCTCTCTTATCTCTCACACGCGTAATGAATTCCTGCTCTCACCCATTCGCACAAATGCTTTGCGAGATGAGTTATTGTTGCCATGGCCCAATTCCTGGGGCACACAGATGTCGTTGAAATTGTAAGCTTGGTCATTTGGTAGTGCAGTTCTGCAAATGCTAGCCTGTGTTTGGGTGGACGTAAAACATAGAACCGTACAGCACAAGAATAATCCTGGAGTAACTCAGCAGGACAGGCAGCATCTCTGGAGAGAAGGAATGAATGATGTTTCGGGTCGAGACCCTTCTTCAAACTGGTTAGGGATAGGGAAACGAGAGATATAGACGATGATGTAGAGAGATAAAGAACAATGAATGAAAGACTATTAAACTCAACTCAAACAAAATCTGAACTTTAATAGCCTACTGCACTTTATATGCTTATTTATGTGTGTGTATATATATATATATTCAATGGTATATGGACACACTGATCTGTTCAGTATTGTTTATGCCTGCAATATTCTGTTGTGCTGAAGCAAAGCAAGAATTTAATTGTCCTATCTGGGCCACATGACAATAAACTCTCTTGAATCTTGAATCTTGAACCTTGAATCAAAAAAGTGACGATGATAAACATTGATAAAAAACTTATCCAGAAAAAGCAGCATACCGGAGGACTGGGAGACATTCAGAGACCAGCAGAGGAGGACGAAGGGCTTAATTAGGAAAGGAAAAATGGATTATGAAAGAAAACTGTCAGGGAACATAAAAACTGACTGCAAAAGTTTTTATAGATATGTGAAAAGAAAGAGATTAGTTAAAACAAATGTAGGTCCCTTGCAGTCAGAAACAGGCGAGTTGATCATGGGGAACAAGGATATGGCGGACCAATTGAATAACTACTTTGGTTCCGTCTTCACAAAGGAAGACATAAATAATCTGCCGGAAATAGCAGGGGCCCGCGGGTCAAAGAAGTTGGAGGAACTGATTGAAATCCAGGTTAGTCGGGAAGTGGTGTTGGGTAAATTGAATGGATTAAAGGCCGATAAATCCCCAGGGCCAGATAGGCTGCATCCCAGAGTACTTAAGGAAGTAGGTCTAGAAATAATGGATGCATTAGTAATAATCTTTCAAAACTCTTTAGATTCTGGAGTAGTTCCTGACGATTGGCGGGTAGCAAACGTAACCCCACTTTTTAAGAAGGGAGGGAGGAGAGAGAAAAAACAGGAATTACAGACCAGTTAGTCTAACATCGGTAGTGGGGAAACTGCTAGAGTCAGTTATTAAAGATGGGATAGCAGCACATTTGGAAAGTGGTGAAATCATTGGACAAAGTCAGCATGGATTTACGAAAGGTAAATCATGTCTGACGAATCTTATAGAATTTTTCGAGGATGTAACTAGTAGCGTGGATAGGGGGGAACCAGTGGATGTGGTGTATCTGGAGTTCCAGAAGGCTTTCGACAGGGTCCCACATAAGAGATTAGTATACAAACTTAAAGCACATGGCATTGGGGGTTCAGTATTGATGTGGATAGAGAACTGGCTGACAAACAGGAAGCAAAGAGTAGGAGTAAACGGGTCCTTTTCACAACGGCAGGCAGTGACTAGTGGGGTACCGCAAGGCTCAGTCCTGGGACCCCAGCTATTTACAATATATATTAATGATCTGGATGAGGGAATTGAAGGCAATATCTCCAAGTTTGCGGATGACACTAAGCTGGGGGGGCAGTGTTAGCTGTGAGGAGGATGCTAGGAGACTGCAAGGTGACTTGGATAGGCTGGGTGAGTGGGCAAATGTTTGGCAGATGCAGTATAATGTGAGGTTATCCATTTTGGTGGCAAAAACAGGAAAGCAGACTATTGTCTAAATGGTGGCCGATTGGGAAAGGGGGAGATGCAGCGAGACCTGTGTGTCATGGTACACCAGTCATTGAAGGTAGGCATGCAGGTGCAGCAGGCAGTAAAGAAAGTGAATGGTATGTTGGCTTTCATAGCAAAAGGATTTGAGTATAGGAGCAGGGAGGTTCTACTGCAGTTGTACAGGGTGAGACCACACCTGGAGGATTGCGTACAGTTTTGGTCTCCAAATCTGAGGAAGGACATTATTGCCATAGAGGGAGTGCAGAGAAGGTTCACCAGACTGATTCCTGGGATGTCAGGACTGTCTTATGAAGAAAGACTGGATAAACTTGGTTTATACTCTCTAGAATTTAGGAGATTGAGAGGGGATCTTATAGAAACTTACAACATTCTTAAGGGGTTGGACAGGCTAGATGCAGGAAGATTGTTCCCGATGTTGGGGAAGTCCGGGACAAGGGGTCACAGCTTAAGGATAAGGGGGGAATCCTTTAAAACCGAGATGAGAAGAACTTTTTTCACACAGAGTGGTGAATCTCTGGAACTCTCTGCCACAGAGGGTAGTTGAGTCCAGTTCATTGGCTATATTTAAGAGGGAGTTAGATGTGGCCCTTGTGGCCAAGGGGATCAGAGGGTATGGAGAGAAGGCAGGTACGGGATACTGAGTTGCATGATCAGCCATGATCATATTGAATGGCGGTGCAGGCCGAATGGCCTACTCCTGCACCTAATTTCTATGTTTCAATGTTTATCCCTAACCAGTCTGAAGAAGGGTCTCGACCCAAAACGCACCCATTCCTTCTCTCCATAGATGCTGCCTGTCCCACTGAGTTACTACAGCTTTTTGTGTCTATCTTCGGTGTAAACCAGTATCTGCATATCTTTCCTACACAAGAACAGTCCTTTCAACCCACAATATCTGTGCTGAACATGATGCCAGCACATTGTCCATTTCCCTCCATTCCCTACACATCCATCTGCCTATCTAAAAGCTTCTTAAATGCCACTATTGTATCTTATTCCAGCAACACCCCTGGCTGCACATTCCAGGCAACCACCAGTCTGTGTTAAAAAAATGTTCTGCACATCCTCTTTTAATTTGTTCCTCTCACCTCACAGCTCTACTGTCTGGTCTTTGACATTTCCACCCTGGGGAAAATGGGTTCTGACACTCTACCCCATCTATGCCTCTCATAATGACATGCTCTTGATTCCCTCTGCCCCTGATTCTCAGTCTGAAGAAGGGCCTCGATCTGAAATGTCACCTATTCCTTTTATCCAGAGATGCTGCCTGACCCATTGAGTTACTCCAGCTTTTTGTGTCTATCTTCGGTGTGTTCAGCATCTGCAGTTCCTTCCTGCACTTCCTTGGAACTTTGCTGATAGAGAGTAAACTAACATTTTTTTCTGACTTTTAGAGTGTAACAGTTTGACTCAGATCAGGAATATGAATATTAGAATGTTTAGGATTGACACTTTTGGACAGTGGGCATGCATCTATGGTGTATTTGGGATAAGCAGGTGCACTGCCTACAATCTTCCAGCACATACTCCTGGCAAACATGTTATGTTGCTTTGGGCAGTAAACCAAAATGTCCCCTTACATGGCAAAAAAGGGAAAAATAGTACAGTAATCGAGTATTCATATTGGTTTATTATTGTCACGTGTACAGGGGTATAATCAAAAACTTTATTTCATGTGCTATCCGGTCATACCATACCATAAAGAGTTCATCAGGGTATCTAAAAATTAGTAACAGCTTCTGACCACAGATATTCACTCGGAATGGATAAATAAGTTGTCACTTGTGAGTCAAAATAAATGACTTGATTCACTTTGGCTGAATTGATGAGCGCTGTGAGTATAATTCACAATATGTGGCCCACCATGCTGACACTCTGTTCTTTAGCCACCAGAAGAATCATTTCTGAAACCTGTAGTTTTAACATTATTACGATAAAGGTTGTTTAGTCTGTCTTCTTTAACTATTGTCAATGTTGATGTAACAAAGCGGATGGAAAACTATGAATCACACGGAGTTCTACTTAGGACTTCGGTCAATCAAGGTTGTTTTGTACTGAGATTAATTAATTTATCTGGGTGTTTCGTGCCTGACACGATAGTTACTATTAACCAAGGGACTGGTGTTGTTAACATTTAAAGTGGCTCACTGCAGTTTGCAATCAGATTCAATATCTACTTCAGTGCATCCATGGTAATAGTATGAACCATTAAGACATGGTTTACATATCGTTGAGAACAAATTATCTTTATTAATTCGGCAAAAGCTTATATAAACATAGGTCGTTTTATTCATTTACAGCATTATTATTAATCATTTATTCTACTTTCTTTTCTTTCCAAAGCTTCGCAAGGCTGTCATGGATCACATCTCTGACTCATTTCTGGAAACCAATGTTCCTCTGTTGGTTCTCATCGAAGCAGCTAAGAGTGGCAATGAGAAGGAGGTGAAGGAATACGCACAGGTCTTCCGCGAGCATGCTAACAAGCTTGTCGAGGTGAGTTTGTTCCATATTTGAAATGTCATGCCTTGAACTCATGAGTTTTCATAACTATGAATGTACTCTCAACTACAACTAGAGATAATGGATAAAGCCACCACTTGGTGTAGCAATTAGTCATACTGAACTGCCAAACCTGAGTCTAATTGTTTGTTGTCCCATCATATCCATGACATTGGTCGGTATGCTGTGCTGAGTCCTATGAACATGAATCGCTGTTGCATGTGTAGGAGCAAAATGGAAAAGCCACACGGAGTTGGTGTTGCAGTGAACCGGCGATTTATTACAATTGCTGTGCACCAACTGGCCAGCCAAAGCTGAACTCCAAGTATGTACAAATCTTAATAAAGCACCTGTTACTTCAAACACCAACTCCACGTGGCCTTTTCTTTTTGCTCCTTCAGATAAATATAGCATCAGGAAGATTTATGATATAGTCCATGATCAAGTAAACTCTATACTCATTGCTATTTAACTTAGTCCAGCAAATGGGCAATGATGATATGAGTAAGATTTAAAGCTCCCTCATATTATTCTTCAGCAATTTTTCATAATTTCTCAGGGGGGATGGAAACATTTTAAATGATTCAAAACTATCCTCAATAAGATTTGTGATATGTACTTTCTTCATATTGCCATTGAAGTGAGGGCTTCAAATATATTGTTGTCTGGTTTTATCCTAAATGAATTTTGCATCTTCTTACCCCATAGTCTTTACAAACTACGAACATGATGAGGGCACTACTTTTTTAATGACCAATAATTATGTTCTTGGAGTTTACGAGCACTTGTTAAGCTTATCATTATTTTGTTGAATAGATAAGTGTGTGAACTGTCCACATTTGCTTGAGTTTTTAAATCCATTAAACGTTTGGTGGCATGTAAAATTCACAAGCCCAATACACTTCTTTTTAAATGCTCCTGTGTTTGACGCTCTGATAATTGCTGTTTCTGGTCAAAGATTGTCACCAACAATTTAAGCTGTCTGTTTGACTGGATTCTAATTTGTCACTACTGCGTTGGATTTTAATCAAACTTGAGAATAAATTTGTCTCATCAAAGAAATATGCTAGTAAACTAACTATTAGCGAGTGCAGTGAAACCATAAAATATTTTGAAATCTACCATCTCAAAACTAATTATAGTTCTTCTTTGGGACCTGTTCATGGATCAAGTGGTATTTCCACAACTGTGTCTTTCATTAGTTATTCTGTCACCTTCCTTTTCAGCTTTAGGCAGCTGAAAGTCGCTGTTTTCCGTCCTCTTCTGCCACTGTATTTATTCTCCTGAGATTCAAGGTTATTTTATCATTGTAAGGTAAATGGATTGAATATTTCAGAAGTGGTATTGAGATTGGGCTGATGGTGGGCCTTTGTGTTTGGCTTGACCATAGATATTCTAGATATTCCCAAACCAATAGGATACAAGGACATTTGCTTCCCACCAGGTTTGG
This sequence comes from Leucoraja erinaceus, assembly GCF_028641065.1. NCBI lineage: Eukaryota > Metazoa > Chordata > Chondrichthyes > Rajiformes > Rajidae > Leucoraja > Leucoraja erinaceus. The sequence goes on from NC_073377.1 coordinate 4,620,029, forward strand.
GAGCAAGAAACATTCATAAAAATGGAAATCACCGTGCAAGGTAGAAGGTTAAAGAAGATGGAGAAGGAAATGAGAGATCAACACGAGGAATGTACAGAGTGTGTAGGAAGGAACTGCAGATGCTGGTTTAAACCAAAGATAGAGACAAAATGCTGGAGTAACTCAGCGAGTCAGGTAGTATCTCTGCAGAGAACGATTAGTTGACGTTTCAGGTCAATACCCTTTTTTCAGAGGATGTTCCATAGGATGGGAATCAGGGAATATCTCAGTGTCACAGGTCAATATGAAAGTTGAGTGAAGTGTAGGGGAGGTGTTGGGGTTGTGTAGATGTGATGGCCTAGAAATGTAACTATACACTAAAAAATTACTACGCAGCACACTAATGGATGACTCGTAGTGAACTTCAATTACCATCAAGGTAAATGTCGTTTTGTACCTGCGAGTGGATAATCTCAGATACATGAAATAGCTAAGGGAAATCTTGAAATCAAGGAGAATAAATTCATACCTTCAGAGACATGAAACGATTGTGAAAAATATTAGATGTTTACATCAGGCAGGGGATTTCCTTCACTAGAACGGATCAGGAAAATGAGAAAGGAGAGGAGTTCATTGGGGAAAGATGCAGTATAATTTTTCATATGCTCTCATGTGGGAAGGAAATGGTTCCCACATCAGTGAAGGAACATTGTGTAAATGATATCCAAATTAACTCCTGTCTGTAGTTTAGGAATGGATGGAATTTTTTTTTGCAATTGTGGCATGTAAAAAACTTCAGTTCACAAGAAATGTTTGCTGGATATTTCTGATCTGTTGTTGTTGAATTTCCACAGCCAACCCATTTCTGGTATGTATGCATGCCTTAGTGTGTATAAGAATGAAATTGGTATCTAGAGTACAGAAATCATGTTTGTTTCTAAATGTGAATGATGCCATGTTCATAGAAACATAGAAACATAGAAATTAGGTGCAGGAGTAGGCCATTCGGCCCTTCGAACCTGCACCGCCATTCAATATGATCATGGCTGATCATCCAACTCAGTATCCCGTACCTGCCTTCTCTCCATACCCTCTGATCCCCTTAGCCACAAGGGCCACATCTAACTCCCTCTTAAATATAGCCAATGAACTGGCCTCGACTACCCTCTGTGGCAGAGAGTTCCAGAGATTCACCACTCCCTGTGTGAAAAAAGTTCTTCTCATCTCGGTTTTAAAGGATTTCCCCCTTATCCTTAAGCTGTGACCCCTTGTCCTGGACTTCCCCAACATCGGGAGCAATCTTCCTGCATCTAGCCTGTCCAACCCCTTAAGAATTTCATAAATTGTTCAGCTAGACAGAAGAGGAATGAAAATGAGATCATGCAGATCAAGAACGGGAATCACCCCTTGGTCTCTCAAGCCTGCTAGGCCACTTAATAATGACGGCACGGTGATGCAGCAGTAGAGATGCTGCCTCACAGCACCAGAGACCCGGGTTCGATCCTCACTATGGGTGCTCTCTGAGTGGAATTTGTCTTTTCTCCCTGTGACTGCATGGGTTTTCTCTGGGTGTAGACAAAAATGCTGGAGAAACTCAGCGGGAGCAGCAGCATCTATGGAGCGAAGAAAATAGGCAACGTTTCGGGCCGAAACCCTTCTTCAGACTAGCCTATTTCCTTTGCTCCATAGATGCTGCTGCAACCGCTGAGTTTCTCCAGCATTTTTATCTACCTTCAATTTTCCAGCATCTGCAGTTCCTTCTTGAACATGTTATCTGGGTGTTCCGGTTTCCTCCAACGTTTCAAAGACATGCAGATTTTGAGGTTAATTAGCTTCTGTAAATTGCCCCTAATGTTTAGGATGCAAAAGTGGGATGACTGCTTACAACCCAACGGTATGAATATTGGTGGTTACACAAAAAAGCTGGAGAAACTCAGCGGGTGCAGCAGCATCTATGGAGCGAAGGAAATAGGCAACGTTTCGGGCCGAAACCGTATGAATATTGACTTTCCTAACTTAAAGTAACCCTGGCTTTCCCTCTGCATCCCTTCCCCTTCCTAGAACTTTGACCAATCTGACTGTCTCCCTGGTTAATTTTTATCACTGTATGCTTCGTTGTCAACTTGTCCCAGCTAACAATGATCTATTCTACATTCTCCTTGAACTTCATACCCTTCGATGTCTCGTTTTCACACCTTACCTTTCCTCATCTCTGTGTCGCCCTCTCCCCTGACTCTCAGTCTGTAGAAGGGTCTCGATCCAAAACGTCACCCATTCCTTCTCTCCAGAGATGCTGCCTGTCATGAAGAGTTATTTTAGCATTTTGTGTTGATCCAGGAATGCAAATACTGGAATCTGAGCAAAACTTAGCCGTCTATAACAAGGGTCCCGACCTGAAGCCATGTCAGTCCATTCTCTTTCCAAATGCTACCTGACCCATTGAGTTCCTCCAGCACTTTGTGATTTGCTCTCTGATCACAGCATTCATAAGATTGTAAGATCATAAGCGATAGTAGTTGAATTAGGCCATTCGACCCACCAAGTCTACGTCGCCATTCAATCATAGCTGATCTATCTCTCCCTCCTAACCCCGTTCTTCTCCCTTCTTACCATAACCTCTGACCTGTACTAATCACTAATCTATCTATCTCTGCCTTAAAAATATCCACTGACTTTTTCTCCACATCCTTCTGTGGCAAAAATTCAACAGATTCACCACCCGTTGTTTTTGACCGAAAACTTTGCTTTTGTTCCTGGCATTTACATCTCACCATCATCCGATTCATCTTGCTGCCGAGGCACTGATATGGGAACGGGCTTGCTTCGAACAATTTCCAAAAGTTGAAACACTTTAAGTGTTTCCAAAAATGAAACAAAAACGTCACCCATTCCTTCTATCCATAGATGCTGCCTGTCCCACCGAGTTGCTCCAGCATTTTATGTCTATTAACTGTGAAGGCTTAGCAGGGACTTCATTCAAAAGAAATGGATCATTTTCTGAGTATTAATGGGATATGGGGTAATGCTGTAAAAAGCTTAGTTTAGTTTAATTTACTTAAGAGATACGGTGCAGAAACGCCCTTTTGGCCTTCCGAGTCTGCACCGACCAGCGATCACTGCACACTAACACTATCCTACCCACATTCATTTACAATTTTACCAAAGCCAATTAACCTACAAACCTGTACATCTTTGAAGTGTGGGAGGAAACCGCAGCACATGGAGAAAACCCATGCAGGTAGCGGGGGTAATGTACAAACACCATACAGACAGCATCCTTGGTCAGGATTGCACCCGGGTCTCTGGCGCTGTAAGGCAGCAACTGTACCACTGCACCACAATGCCACCATCAAATAAGAACTTGCATTATTTTAATAAATGATAGATCAGTCTTGAAAGGCCAAATTTCATACTCCTATTTCTTCTGTTCTCACACTGCGGAAGGGAGAGATGCCAACTTAAACGGGCACTAACCAAGCATATCCAGCAGAAGAGGTCTTCACTAGAGTAAAGCCAAAATATCCTGGGAACCCGAATGAGGTTTATCCCTCCGTTAATTGACAAATAACATCCTGCTGTTGCTTTACCATCTACCGCTAGGCAAAGGTTCAGTCATAAGCATAATCTACCAAGCTGGGAGCTGAGAAGGAACCTTGTAGTTCAAGTGGCTGTAGATTTTACATTTGTCAAGCAAGAAAATATGCTCAGAAACTCTGTTCCTTTATAAATAGAAACATAGAAACATAGAAAATAGGTGCAGGAGTAGGCCATTTGGACCTTTGCGCCTGCACCGCCATTCAATACTGATCATGGAGTGGTGGTGCAACTCCAGTATCCCGTACCTACCTTTCTCCATAACCCCTGCTCCCTTTACATAGAAACATAGAAAATAGGTGCAGGAGAAGGCCATTCGGCCCTTTGAGCCTGCACCGCCATTCAATATAATCATGGCTGATCATCCAACTCAGTATCCCGTACCTACCTTCTCTCCATACCCCCTGCTCCCTTTAGCCACAAGGGCCACATCTAACTCCCTCTTAAATATAGCCAATTAACTGGCCTCAACTACTTTCTGTGGCAGAGTACCAGAGATTCACCACTCTCATTGTGAAAAATGTTTTTCTCACCTCGGTCCTAAAAGATTTCCCCCTTATTCTTAAACTGTGACCCAGAACCTTTAAGTGACAAAACATGGTCTTTCACAGATGCCCGTAGCATTTGTAGACAAATACCAACAGCCTTTGTTTCTCAAAAGACATACCTTTAATAAAGTATGAGTATGACGTCAATTCATCATGACATTTCCATCTTTCTATTCTCAATCCAATTTAAGTTCCTTCCCTGAATGATATCTGAAATCACCTGTATCAACAATGTTTCAGCACTGGGGACTTCTGTGAGCGTTGCTCACATTCGAGTTATGCTTCACAGCCACCAGCAACAAGCGTTGACATGTTGCTGTGTGAGCTTTAATCCGTTGGGATTAACCTGAAAATTGAAAGTAATAAGAATGTTGGACGAAAGACACGATTGAAAGATGAATGCTTTTATTTCTCATTATCCAAGGAGTATGATTAATTTTTTGTTTACAAAGGGACAGAATGAAACTTCAGTTGGTTTCACCGATCCAATACTTCAATATGTTGATTATTTTCACAAAGATATAACAGCACATTTTCAAAAGAGCACACTTAGCATTAGTCAGAAAGAACATTTCCATTTTATTGACTGTAATGACTGTTTGGACAGAAAATATGGTTCAGTGGACACGTCAATGAAAATAATGTAAAATGATCCTTTAATTACTGTATAATTGAAGATGCCAGATGATTCACAAGCGTGCAGATAAAATGCTAGTCTTTCATATAATTTGGGAAATATTTAGAATGTCGATTATAGAACAGTAGAGCATAGGAACAGGCCCTTTGGCCCACAATATCTGTGCCGAATGAACATGATGCTGTTAAACTAATCTCCTCTGCCTGTATGTAACCCATATGCCTCTGTACAATGCATATCCGTGTGCATATCTAAAAGCCCCTTAAATGCAACTGTTGTATCTACTCCGCCACCATCCTTGGTAGTGCGTTCCAGACTGCCACCAGTCTCTGTGTAAAATACACACCGCGCACGTCTCTTTTAAACTTTGCCCCTCTCAACTTCAAGCTATGCCTTCCAGTCTTTGACAGGAAAAAAAGTTCTGACTGTCTACTCTATATCTCCCTCTCATTATTTTATATACTTCTAATGAGTCTCCCCTCAGCTTCCGAAGCTCCAGAGAAAACAATCCCAGTTTGTCCAACCTCTCCTTATAACTAAGACCCACAAATCCAGGGTGCATTCTTGTTCACCTGGTCTACATCCTCTCCAAAGTCTCCATATCCTTCCTTTAATAGGGCGACCAGAACTGCACATAATACTAGGCTTAACCAAATCCCTAGATTGGTATCAAAATATTATTTTATTTTAGCTTTTTTCTTTAGAAAGAGGCCCTTTTATTCCTAACACTCACCTAAATGTTATTATTTCAGTTACAAATTTAAGTTATGATGATTACAATGTACTTCTACAGTACTTTGTTGGCTGTGATACATTTTTAGCTTCATTCATAGAGGGAACTGAATAAATGCCGTAATCTCACTCAATATTTTATTTTTTTTATCACTGGCAGTGGCTAGAATTAATGACTGTTCTACCTCAACGAATGTTCATGTAACACATACTAAAGATGTGATTACTGAAATAATAAGAACTTTCAAAGGGGGTTTAATGTGTAGGTGAGGGAGGATGTAAAATGTAGATTAAGGATTAGGCGATCACTCACAGGCAATGAAGGTTGGTCTGGTTGTTTTAGTGACTGTTCATGCCAAGACTGGATGAACTAAGTTTGGATATTTAATCGATAGCAAAAACCAAACTTCAGGAGAAACTTGTTCAAGAAGGAACTGCAGATGCTGGAAGATTGAAGGTACACAAAAAATGCTGGAGAAACTCAGCAGGAAGACTATGCGGAGGTTGGGCGATTGTTTCGCCGAACACCTCCGCTCAGTCCGCAATAACCTACCTGAACTCCCGGTGGCTCAGCACTTCAACTCCCCCTCCCATTCCCAATCCGACCTCTCTGTCCTGGGTCTCCTCCATTGCCAGAGTGAGCAACACCGGAAATTGGAGGAACAGCACCTCATATTCCGCTTGGGTTGCTTGCGTCCGGCTGGCATGAACGTTGAATTCTCCCAGTTTTGCTAGCCCTTGCTGTCTCCTCCCCTTCCTTAACCCTCGAGCTGTCTCCTCCCATCTCCCCGCCCTCGGGCTCCTCCTCCTCCCTTTTTCCTTCCTTCTCCCCCCCACCGCCCATCAGTCTGAAGAAGGGTTTCGGCCAGAAACGTCACCTATTTCCTTCGCTCCATAGATGCTGCTGCACCCGCTGAGTTTCTCCAGCATTTTTGTGTACCTTCAGGGGAAACTTTGCTGGTTGAAAAGCATCTGTGGAGGGAAATCAATGGTTGATATATCGGGTCACAGCCGAGTCCATCATGCAAACCAGTTCCCTCCCCCATTGATTCCAATAGCACTTCATGTTGCTTTGGGAAAGCAGTCAATATAATCAAGGACCACTCATACTACGGTAATTCTCTCTTCTCCCCTCTCCTGTCAGACAGTAGATAAAAAAAGCTTCAAAGCCCGTACTGCCAGATTCAACAACAACAAGGTGGCGCCGACAATGGCTGCCTCGCCAACGGTCTGTCTCTTCTTTTTCCTTCGTTGTTGTTTTTAGATTGTTGTAAAATGCATGTTTTAGTGTGCTGCGTGGGGGGTGATGAGGGTGGTGGGGGTAACGTTTTTCAAATCTCTTTCCTCGACGGAGATGCAACTTTATCCATGTCGTGCCTCCGTCCACACTGTGGCCTAACATCGTGGAGCTGGTGACCGACTTCGGGAGCCCCAAGCCGCAGGAGTTTCAATCGCACCGACGTGGGAGTTTCGATCGCATCGACGTGGGAGCTTCGATTGCCGAATGTGGGAGCTTTGATTGCCCCCACTGCGGATGATTCAACTCCCACAATCGCGGGAGAAAAAAGAGGAAAGAAGATAACACTTCATTGCCTTCCATCACAGTGAGGAATGTGGTGGATATTCATGTCAAATTTTGTGTAGTTGTATGTCTTGTTGCTTTTTTGGTATGACTGCATGGCAAATCAAACTCCCCGTATGTTGCAAAACATACTTGGCCAATAAATTAAGATTATAATTATTATGATTATGAACTTATTTCCGCTGTAAACAAGCTCTTAATTGGGTTCTCAAATGCCAAGGATTTATTTCTGAACTAGCAATCTACATTGCAGCCATTGCACTTTGTTGTCTGCACTTTCTCTACAGCTGTAACACATTATTCTGCACTGTTTGTGTTTCATTTTTCCACTACCTAATCTACACATGCGTAGGAACATTTCAATCAAATGTGATCTGCCTGGATATCACGCACAACAACGTTTTTCACTGCATCATATACACGTGAAAATAATAAACCAATATCGACAACAACCATGATGCAGAATCTCAATCTGAAATGTCGACAACTCCTTTCATCCACATACGCTGCTCATCCTGCTGAGTTATCCCCAGCAGTTTTTATTTTGCATTGAATTCCCGAATCTGCACTCTCTTGTGCTTCCATTGTTGATTTCCTTGTCCAATGTAGAAGCAGCAGTAATCCATTCTGGCCTCTGCTTTGACATGTAATTAATCTATGAATGCTCTGTAAACTCAACTATCTTTGAGTATTGACCTTTCATGCGCCAACCAAATCAAAATCTATTAATTTCAGTGTTGAAAATGTCAGTTGATCCAGTGGCTAACGTTGTCAGGTGAATCAAGTTCCATAGTGACTCCAGAAAATGGAGATACAAACTGGAGGAACAGCATCTCATAATCCACTTAGTTCACAACCCAATGGAATGAATAATGAATTTTCCAATTTTAGGCAAACACCTCCCACCCCTTTCTCCCCATGCCCCCCTCTTCCTCCACCTGGTACCTATTTCTCCCCTCCCCTCGTCCCTCATTCCTTCCTCTAGCTTCACAATTCACAAGTCTTGTGGAAATGCCTCAGATGTTGCTTCCGTATCTGCTTTTATTTCAGACATTAAATTTTCATGCTGGAAATGCTGGAATTCCTGCCTACGTTTTATATTACTTCTTAAAAAAAAACAACAACATTTATCCGAATTTAATGGTTTAAATAAAAAATAGAATTGACTTGAATTGATGTTTTTGAAAAGCTAACAAAGTATATTGATGAAGGCAATGCCATAGATGTTGTCCACATGGACTTTACTAAGGCATTTGTCATGGTCCTGCATGGCAGACAGACCAAAAGATCAGGCACATGGGATATAAGGCAAGCTGTCATATTGTAATATTGATTACAACATTTGGCTTGGAAAGCATAGACGGCGATTGCTTTTATGACTGGATTTCTATGACTAAATATAGGACTGACTAGGATCCTTGGGTTTGTAATACACTTTAATCACTTGGGCATCAATGTAGTGAGTATGTTTAGTAAGTTTGCAGAGGACTCAAAGATTGTTGGGGTTGTTTATCCCAGTGTGGAGGAGGCTGTCACAAAGTCATAGAGTCATACAGTATGGAAACAGGCCCTTAAGTCCAACTTGCCCACACCGGCCAACATGTCCCATTTCCACCAGCCCCACCTGCCTGCGTTTGACCCCTATTCCTCTAAACCTGTCCTATTGATGCCCCTCTCTTAAACATTGTGATATTACCTGCCTCAACTACCTCTTCCGGCAGCTCGTTCCAAACACCCACCACCCATTGTGTGAGAAAGTTACTTGTCAGGTTCTTATTAAATCTTATTAAACACCCCATCACCTTAAACCTATGTCCAATGTACCGAAACCTATGTACAATACAATATAATACAATAATACGTTGTACAATGCAATACAATACAGCGTGGAAACAGGCCCTTCAGTCCAACTTTCCCACACTGGCCAACATGTCCCAGCTACACTAGTCCCACCTGCCCGTGTTTGGTTCTTGATTCCCCTACTTTGACGAAGACACACTGTGCGTCTTCCTGATCGATTCATCTCATGGAGGACGCTGATGCATGACCTGATAGAAGTACAAAATTATGAAGGGATGGATAAGGTAGATATTAAAAATAAAATGTCCCATATTGGGAGTGTTTAATTGGAGCGGACCCAAATATAAGGCGAAGTAGAAAGTTTGGCGGCAAAAACAAGGGGGCAGATTATTATCTCAATGGGGATAGGTTAGGTAAGGGGGAGGTACAGCGAGACCTGGGCGTCCTTGTACACCGGTCACTGAAAGTTGGCTTACAGGTACAGCAGGCATTGAAGAAAGCTAATGGAATGTTGGCCTTCATAACAAGAGGATTTCAGTATAGGAATAAATAAGTTTTTCTGCAGTTGTATAGGGCTCTGGTGAGACCACATCTGGAGTATTGTGTACAGTTTTGGTCTCCTAATTTGAGGAAGGACATCCTTGTGATTGAGGCAGTGCGGCGTAGGTTCACGAGATTGATCCCTGGGATGGTGGGACTGTCAAATGAGGAACGTTTGAAAAGACTAGGCTTGTATTCACTGGAATTCAGATGGATGAGGGGATATCTTATAGAAACATATAACATTATAAAAGGACTGGACAAGCTAGATGCTGGAAAAATGTTCCCAATGTTGGGTGAGTACAGAACCAGGGGCCACAGTCTTAGAATAAAGGGGAGGTCATTTAAGACTGAGGTGAGAAAAAACATTTTCACCCAGAGAGTTGTGAATTTGTGGAATTCCCTGCCACAGATGGCAGTGGAGGCCAAATCACTGGATGGATTTAAGAGAGAGTTAGATAGAGCTCTAGGGGCTAATGGAGTCAAGGGATATGGGGAGAAGGCAGGCACTTGTTATTGATAGGGGACGATCAGCCATGATCACAATGAATGGCAGTGCTGGCTCGAAGGGCCGAATGGCCTCCTCCTGCACCTATTTTCTGTTTCTATGTTTCAAGGGTATCTGAGAGATTTTTGTTTCAAATAGTAGTTGGAATGTGAAACACTGCTTGAGGAAGTAGTGGAGGCGGAAAATCTTACAACATTTAAGAAGCATCTGGACAATTGAGGCCTAGAGTTCTGTGGACCAAATGGAGGTAAATGGAACTAATATGGGTCTGTACAACGCCAGTCCGCAGGGCCTATTTATGTGCTCTTTGATTCTGTCTCAGTGACTCAAAGAAAAAGAATACAGCTCGCTGGTTTGAAAGCACAAAGTACTTGACCGTACTTAACAACAAAAGCAGTCATGAGCCAAAGATTATACTCAAAATGATATATTGAATCACCTTCTTGAATCTTTGCGTTCTTCTCGCGAAAGTAATTTCGCAGTGTTGGTGGTAATGGAGTTTCAAATGTATATCCAACTACATCAAGTCCAAAACACAAGATTTTGGAGGAACTCGATGAATCAAGTCAATGCAGGGAATGAGCAGACAAAGCTTCATATCGGGATACTTTTTCAGACTGATAGGGGCCGGAGGCAGAAAGCTGGAAAAGAGAGGTGGGGGCAGGACAAAGCTTGGCCACTGAAGGGTGGTTATAGGAGAAGGGGTGTGGATTAAATCATGCTACTTCACAGAAGAATTGCAAATCATGCTTTTCAGATGTACCTTCTATCCTTGTCCTTCTTGGTTGGTCGAGATAATATTTCTGAGAATTACAGCCTCTTAACATAGAAACATAGAAAATAGGTGCAGGGGGAGGCCATTCAGCCCTTCGAGCCGGCACCGCCATTCATTGTGATCATGGCTGATCGGCCCCAATCAATAACCCGTGCCTGCCTTCTCCCCATATCCCTTGATTCCACTAGCCCCTAGAGCTCGATCTAACTCTCCCTTAAATCCATACAGTGATCTTGGCCTCCACTGCCCTCTGTGGCAGGGAATTCCCCAAATTCACAACTCTCAGGGTGAAAAAGCTTTATCTCACCTCAGTCTTAAATGGCCTCCCCTTTATTCTAAGACTGTGGCCCCTGGTTCTGGACTCACCCAACATTGGGAACATTTTTTCCTGCATCTAGCTTGTCCAGTCCTTTTATAATGTTATATGTTTCTATAAGATACCCCCTCATCCTTCTAAACTCCAGTGAATACAAGCCTAGTCTTTTCAATCTTTCCTCATATGACAGTTCCCAGGGATCGATCTCGTGAACTTGCCTCAATCACAAGGATATCCTTCCTCAAATTAGGAGACCAAAACTGTACGCAATACTCCAGATGTGAACTTACCAGAGCCCAACACAACTGCAGAAGAACCTCTCTACTCCTATACTGAATTCCTCTTGTTATGAAGGCCAACATTCCATTAGCTTTCTTCACTGCCTGATGTACCTGCACGCCAACTTTCAGTGACCGGTGTACAAGGACACCCAGGTCTTGCTGCCCCCTTACCTAACCTAACCCCATTGAGATAAGAAACTGCCCCCTTGTTTTTGCCACCAAAGTGGATAACCTCACATTTATCTATATTATACTGCATCTGCCACGCATCTGCCCATTCACAAACCTATCCAGGTCACCCTGCAACTTCCTAACATCCTCTTCACAGTTCCCACTGCCACCCAGCGTTGTGTCATCTGCAAAATTGCTGGTGTTGCTCCTAATTCCCTCTTCCAAATAATTAATATATAAACAGTTGCGGCCCCTACACCGAGCCTTGCGGCACTCCACTTGTCACTACCTGCCATTCTGAAAAGGACCCGTTCACTCCTACTCTTTGCTTCCTGTTTGCCAACCAATTTTATATCCACGTCAACACCCTACCCCCAATACCATATGCTTTAATTTTAGTAACCAGTCTCCCGTGCGGGACCTTGTCAAAGGCTTTCTGAAAGTCTAGATACACTCCATCCACTGGCTCCCCATCATCCATTTTACATGTCACATCCACAAAAAATTCCAGAAGATTAGTCAAGCATGATTTTCCTTTCATAAATCCATGCTGACTTCGACCAATTGTTTTACTTCTATCCAAATGCCCTATTATTAACTCTTTAATAATTGACTCCAGCATCTTTCCCGCCACCGAAGTCAGGCTAACTGGTCTGTAATTCCCCGTTTTCTCTCTCGCTCCTTTCTTGAAAAGTTGGATAACATTAGCTATCCTCCAATCCACAAGAACTGATCCTGAATCTATTGAACATTGGAAAATGATCACCAATGCATCCACTATTGCTGGAGCCACCTCCCTGAGGACCCTGGGATGCAGACCATCAGGCCCTGGGGATGTATCATCCTTCAGTCACATTAGCCTACCCAATACTATTTCTCGCCTAATGAACATTTCTTTGAGTTCTTCGACCCCCTTAGATCCTCCGTCCTCCAGTACTTCTGGGAGATTGATTGTGTCTTCCTTAGTGAAAACAGATCTCAAGTACCTGTTCAACTGTTCTGCCACTTCCTTGCTCCCCATAATAATTTCACCCCCGTCTGCCTTCAAGGGACCCACATTTGACTTTGCTAAGTCTTGAAGTGACCTCCAGCAAACTGCAATAGAAATATTTAGGATACATGCTGGGTAGTCACAAAGAGTCATAGAATCATCTTACCCCATTTCATCAAACTGATCAGCACAAACCTGGGGTAGGGGTGAACAGGGACCAGGGAATACTTTGAACAGGTACTTTGGACACTAACAATCTCACAGATGTACTAGTGGCCGGAGGACCTAGGGTGACGGAGGAACTGAAGGAAATTCACATTAGGCAGGAAATGGTGTTGGGTAGACTGATAAATCCGCAGGGCCTGATGGTCTGCATCCCAGGGTACTTAAGGAAGTGGCTCTAGAATTCATGGACGCATTGGTGATCATTTTCCAATGTTCAATAGATTCAGGATCAGTTTCTGTGAATTGTAGGGTGGCTAATGTTATCCCACTTTTTAAGAAAGGAGGGAGTGAGAAAACAGGGAATCATAGACTATTTAGCCTGACATCGGTGGTGGGGAAGATGCTGGAGTCAATTATTAAGGCTTAATTAGGAAAGGGAAAATAGATTATGAAATAAAACTGGCAGGGAACATAAAAACTGACTGCAAAAGTTTTTATAGATATGTGAAGAGGAAAAGGTTAGTTAAAACAAAAGTAGGTCCCTTGCAATCAGAAACAGGCAAATTGATCATGGGGAACAAGGTCATGGCAGACCAATTGAATAACTACTTGGGTTCTGTCTTCACTAAGGAAGACATAAATAATCTGCCGGAAATAGCAAGGGACCTGGGGTTAAATGAGATGGAGGAACTGAGTGAAATCCAGGTTAGCCGGGAAGTGGTGTTAGGTAAATTGAATGGATTAAAGGCCGATAAATCCCCAGGGCCAGATAAGATGCATCCCAGAGTACTTAAGGAAGTTGCCGCAGAAATAATGGATGCATTAGTGATAAATTTTCAAAACTCTTTAGATTCTGGAGTAGTTCCTGAGGACTGGAGGGTAGCTAATGTAACCCCACTTTTTAAAAAGGGAGGGAGAGAGAAAACGGGGAATTATAGACCAGTTAGTCTAACATCGGTGGTGGGGAAAATTCTGGAGTCAGTTATTAAAGATGGGAAAGCAGCACATTTGGAAAGTGGTGAATTCATTGGACAAAGTCAGCATGGATTTATGAAAGATCATGTCTGACGAATCTTATAGAATTTTTGAGGATGTAACTAGTAGAGTGGATAAGGGAGAACCAGTGGATGTGTTATATCTGGACTTTCAGAAGGCTTTCGACAAGGTCCCACATAAGAGATTAGTATACAAACTTAAAGCACACGGTATTGGGGGTTCAGTATTGTTGTGGATAGAGAACTGGCTGGCAGACAGGAATCAAAGAGTAGGAGTAAACGGGTCCTTTTCAGAATGGCAGGCAATGACTAGTGGGGTACTGCAAGGCTCAGTGCTGGGACCCCAGCTATTTACAATATATATTAATGATCTGGATGTGGGAATTCAATGCAACATCACCAAGTTTGAGGATAGCACGAAGCTGGGGGGCAGTGTTAGCTGTGAGGAGGATGCTAGGAGGCTGCAAGGATGGATAGGTTGGGTGAGTGGGCAAATGCATGGCAGATGCAGTATAATGTGGATAAATGTGAGGTTATCCACTTTGGTGGCAAAAACAGGAAAGTAGAATATTATCTGAATGGTGGCCGATTAGGAAGATGGGAGATGCAGCGAGACCTGGGTGTCATGGTACACCAGTCATTGAAATTAGGAATGCAGGTGCAGCAGGCAGTGAAGAAAGCAAATGGTATGTTAGCATTCATAGCAAAAGGATTTGAGTATAAGAGCAGGGAGGATCTACTGCAGTTGTACAGGGTCTTGGTGAGACCACACCTGGAGTATTGCGTACAGTTTTGATCTCCTAATCTGAGAAAATACATTCTTGCCATAGAGGGAGTACAGAGAATAAACCATCATATCATAATAGTATTATTTCTGATCACTCACCATTGACTTTTATACTTAAAATTGAGGAAATGCTGAGTATAAAACCTTTTTGGAGGTTCAATGCACACATATTAAATAACCCGCAGGGTTATGAGTATATAAAAGAACAAAAAAAACTTTTTTTTGAAATAAATGACACACCGGGTATTTCTGCACCGCTATTATGGGAAACCTTCAAGGCATATATTCGCGGTGTCATAATCTCTTACCAAAGTTTTCAAAATAAGGAAAATAAAAGAGAACTTCAGCGGATAGAACAGAAAATAAAATTACTAGAACTGGACAATGCAACTGACCCAACCATAAATAAACATAATAAGATAACTTTATTGAAATATAAAGTCAATAGAATACTATCGGCTAGAGTAATAAGATTATTCCAAATTACAAAACAAGCACACTTCGAATTTGGGGATAAGCCACATAAACTACTTGAGATGGCAACTGAAGCAACGAGAAAAGGAAAAAACTATTACTAAAATTAAATCGGATAAGGGTGAGTTGCTAACATTGCCTAAGGATATTAATAAGAGGTTGGCCCAATTTTATCATAATTTATATACATCTAAAATAAAGACAGATGTAAGTAAAATTACAAATGTTTTAGATAATTGCAAGCTCCCAAAATTGGATAGTTTAAAACAAGAGCAATTAGGAGCACGGATTACTAGTGAAGAAATAAAACAAATAATAAACTCACTGAAAAATGGGAAGACCCCAGGACCAGACGGTTTTAGTAATGAATTTTATAAAAGATTTCAGGAGTCAATTGTACCAAGATTATTCAATTTATACATGCAAGCTTATACTGAAAATAAACTACCAGAAACCCTAGCAGAAGCAACAATAACGCTTATACCAAAAAAAGATAAAGATTTAGATGAACCGGGTTCTTATAGAGCTATTTCACTTCTAAATACGGATCAGAAAATTTTAGCAAAGATTCTAGCTAGAAGGCTAAATAATTATATTAACAATTTAATAAATACGGATCAAACAGGATTTATACCCAAAAGACAATCATTTAATAATTTGAGAAGGCTTTTTAATATAATGTACTCTCATAATGAGGACAATGAAGATGTCTCAGTTATCACGTTGGATGCAGAGAAGACATTTGATCAAGTAGAATGGCAGTATTTATACAAGGTACTCCAAAAATTTAATACAGGAGAGAATTTTATTAGATGGATTAAACTACTTTACGATAGACCTACGGCAAGAATATTAACTAACAATACGCTATCTCCAAAATTTTACTTATCAAGGGGTAATAGGCAAGGGTGTGCCTTATCACCATTGCTATTTGCCCTTATGATAGAACCGCTGGCCGAAAGGATTAGAAATCACCCGAACATTCACGGATATAACAGCAAGGACTCAAAGAATAAAATTTCATTTTATGCTGATGATATCCTTTTATATATTACTAATACACAAACGAGTATACCCACCTTATTAACACTAATTGAGGAATTCGGCTCTTTTTCAGGATATAGAATAAATTGGAATAAAAGCGAAATTATGTCTTTAAAACCACAGGATTCGAGACACTTACTAAAATTCCCCTTCAAAATTGCAACAGAAAAATTCAAGTATCTGGGTATTCAAATTACGAGAAGACACAAATCATTATATAGTGCCAATTTTATACCACTATTAAATAAACTGAATGATACGACTAAATTTTGGAAAACGCTTCCGCTCTCATTGATAGGTAGAATTAACGCTATAAAAATGACTTTCTTACCACAATTAATATGTTTGTTTCAAGCGATCCCAATATATATTCCAAAATATTTTTTCAAAAAACTAGATTCCACTATCACTAATTTTATATGGGACTACAGAACACATAGAATTCAACGAAAGCATTTGTGCAAATCTAAAGAAGTTGGGGGTTTATCATTACCTAACTTTATGTATTACTACTGGGCAGTGCATATTAAGAACATAATGTACTGGCTGGATAGCTCCACTCAGCAGTTGGAGTGGATAAGAATGGAGAAAGAGGAGTGCTATCCGCACGATATAGGAACGATCCTGCTCTCACCGATAAAATTGAATAGTATAATATATAAGAAGAACCCAATTATTCACAATATAATAAGAATTTGGAAACAAATAAAAGTATCCTTGAAATTAAATAATTTATCAGTACTAACCCCACTATTGAACAACCCCGCATTCAAACCTTCTCTCATCGACAACGCATATCAACAATGGGATAGACTGGGAATTAGGAAAGTAGGGGATATGTATGAAGTGGGCAAACTGTTATCATTTCAACAATTAAAATTAAAATTTAAATTGAAGGATAATCAATATTTTAAATATATACAGGTATGTGACTTTATGAAGAAATATACACATAGATTTCAAACTATATTTTTAGATCCTTTAGAAGAAGCAATGAATATTAAGGTTGATTCACAAAAATTAATATCATACTTTTATAACAATATATTAAATAGAGAATCACCCTCAACAGAAGCATTAAGGGAAGATTGGGAACATGAGCTAATGATAAAGATCTCGAAGGATAGATGGGAAAAGTATTTGATGAATACACATAACTGTTCTATTAATGCAAGACATAATTAAATTCAATTCAAATTATTACATAGACTATATTATTCAAAAACGAGGTTGAATAAATTTTATCCAAACGTCTCTCCCAGATGCGATAAATGTTTGTTTCAAAACGCTAATATAACACATTCATTTGTAGGATGTACAAAGTTGAATAAATTTTGGAGTGATATATTTGATATATTTACAAAGCTTTTCAAGTCAAGAATAGAACCCAAAACGGAATGGATTATATTTGGAATAATAGGAGAAGATACCAATTTAAATAAAGATCAAAATGTTTTTTTTTAATTATGGGCTAATAATTGGAAAGAAATTGATACTTAAATTTTGGAAAAATACAACCACACCAACTGTTAAAATGTGGATTAGGAATATGATGGACATAGCACGCCTTGAAGAAATGAGACTCCGATTAATAGATAAATATGACCAATTCTTAAGGAGTTGGTCTCCTTTCATCGACTTTTTGGAATCATGTGATGCAGCGGTACCGTAAAGATTGCTGATTTCAGTTCATGACGCGGATTGATCTACATCTCCGAATATAGATTTGAAAAATTCTCTTTTAAGGGGCCTTCTCTTCTATTTCTACTTTCCACTTTCTCTCTTCCTTTTTTATTTTTTATATACACTCGTCACGTTTTTCTACTCTCTACCATCTATTTTTCCACTTTTTCCTCTTTCTATTGTCTTCTTTTTCTTGTCTTGCTTACTTCCTTCTCATAACATAAAACTAGAGGTTGTACATAGAATGGATTACGGTATTACATAGTTGGCACCTAAAATTATGTTCCACTGTACTGTTTTGTGCTGTATTAACTTCTAATAAAATAAATAAAAAAAAAAAAAAAAAAAAAAAAAAAACTTACAAAATTCTTACGAGGTTGGACAGGCTAGATTCAGGAAGATTCCCGATGTTGGGGGAGTCCAGAACAAGGGGTCACAGTTTAAGGATAAGAGGGAAGTCTTTTAGGACCGAGATGAGAAAATCATTTTTTACACAGAGAGTGGTGAATTTGTTGAATTCTCTGCCACAGAAGGTAGTTGAGGCCAGTTCATTGGCTATATTTAAGAGGGAGTTAGATGTGGCTCTTGTGGCTAAAGGGAGAGAAGGCAGGGATTGGATACTGAGTTGGATGATCAGCCATGATCACATCGAATGGCGGTGCAGGCTCGAAGGGCCGAATGGCCTTCTCCTGCATCTATTTTCTATTTTTCTATGTTTCTATAAAAGATGAAATAGCGGCTCATTTGTACAGCAGTAACAGGATCGGTTCGAGTCAGCATGGATTTACGAAGGAGAAATCATGCCAGACTAATCTTCGGTAATTTTTTGAGGATGTAACTAGGAAAATGGACAAAGGAGAGCCAGTGGATGTAGTGTACCTGGACTTTCAGAAATCCTTTGATAAGGTCCCACATAGGAGATCAGTGGGCAAATTTAGAGCACATTATATTGGGGGTAGGGTACTGACGGATAGAAAATTGGTTGGCAGACAGGAAACAAAGAGTAGGGATTAACGGGTCCCTTTCAGAATGGCAGCCAGTGACTAGTGGGGTACCGCAAGGCTCGCTACTGGGACCACAGCTATTTACAATATACATTAATGAATTAGATGAAGGGATTCAGAGTAACATTAGCAAATTTGCAGATGACACAAAGCTGGGTGGCAGTGTGAACTGTGAGGAGGATGCAATGAGAATGCAGGGTGACTTGGACAGGTTGGGTGAGTGGGCAGATGCAGTCTAAATGTGACGTTATCCACTTTGGTGGCAAGAACAGGAAGGCAAATTATTATCTGAATGGTGTCAAGTTAGGAAAAGGGGAAGTACAATGAGATCTGGGTGTCCTTGTTCATCAGTCACCGAAAGTAAGCATGCAGGTACATCAGGCAGTGAAGAAAGCTAATGGCATGTTGGGGCCACAGTTTTAGAATAAGGGATAGGCCATTTAAAACGGAGATGAAGAAAAACTTTTCACCCAGAGAATTGTGAATCTGTGGAATTCTCTGCATCAGAAGGCAATGGTGGCCTATTCACTGGCTGCTTTCAAGAGAGAGTGAGATAGAGCTCTTAAAGATAGCAGAGTCAAGGGATATAGGGAGATGCCAGGAACGAGGTACTGATTGTGGATGATCAGTCATGATCACAATGAATGGCGGTGCTGACTCGAAGGGCCAAATGACTTAAGGGCCTATCCCACCAGCATGCGATTGCATGCGTCTAGCTCGACCAAACGGAAGCGGTGTTCGCGCTGAGTTTGCGCTAAGTTTGCGGTACGTGCTAAGTACGTGGTAAGTACGCGCAAAGTTCGCGCGTAACGTAATTTATGTCAAACTCACCAATCAGCTGGGTGGGAGGCGGGCCGACTGAATTTGGACGACGCACGGCATCGGGCGGTGACGTCATCGTGCAACGGCACGCCGGGCGGTGATGTCATCACGCAACACCACGCGCTAGGCGTACATCGTCAAGACTCTGCGTACAATGTCAAGATGCTGCGTACGGCGTCAAGACACTGCGTACGCCCGTCGAGGCGCTGCGTGCAGCCTCAATGCGGCTGCGGGCCGACAGGCCGTTGTCGCGCAGGATTTTCGAACAGTGCAAGATTTTTGGAGCCCCGCGCGATGTCGGGACCAGCCCCGCACAACTCCATACGCTTCAGCCGATCTAAGTGGGACCGGCCCCGCGAGGCCATACGCCTCAAGCGACCACGTTTGATCGCGCTAGACGCATGCAATCGCATGCTGGTGGGACAGGTCCTTTACTCCTATTGTCTATTGTCTCTTAAACTGTTTGTATTTCTAACTCACAATATATCAATGTAACATGTTGAAAGGCAAATAGTAACATGGGAAATAAACATTTGGATGTAACTGGCCAAAGAAAGTATTGGAATAAACATTCCTTGAAATTAATAGCTATGGAAACAAGATGCATTACTTCAGATTTACCAGTTACTTGGCTATAAAAACAAGTCTATCTTGCTCACAGCTTTTGTAAACAAGAACCCAATACAAAGGATTTGTCTTGTCATGTTGGGTTGTAATGAATAAACTGATTTATTCTAATGGAGACATCTAGTTTTCACTGTGTGGCTGATTAATATAACATTGATTGATATTATTATTACATCTTTGTGCAGGGTACAACAGGGATACCTGCTGGTTTCAGTTACTCAAACTAAGCTATGGTCGATTGTGTGGAAAAATATTAATATATTAGAATGTGCAGCATGAACGTTCATGTTGAACATTTAACTCTTTGGATATTGTATGCTAACTAATTGATTCAGCACAAAAAGCATAGAGCAGTACAGCACAAGAACAGGCCTTATGGCCCACAATGTCTGTGCCGAATTCATAAATTCATAAGTGAATGGAGTAGAATTAGGCCATTCGGCCTATCGTCGACTACGCCATTCAATCATGGCTGATCTATCTCTTCCTCCCAAGCCCATTCTCCTTCCTTCTGTCCATAACCCCTGACGCCCGTACTAATCACCACCTCTAATCTGCCTCCACATAATCCGTTTCTTTCAATTTCATATACATATAACTATCCAAAAGTGGCTTAAATGCTACTATTGTATCTACCTCAACCTCCACTCCTAGCAGCGTGTTCCAGGTACTCACCACCCTTTGTGTACAAAGGTTGCCCCAGAGATGCCTAGAACACCTTCACTGAACATTTTATACTTTGTTTCTCGACTTATTACTGATTAATTGACTTATTACTGATTAAAGTTTAATAAAAATCAAAATACCTTGAATTTCAAACCGACTAGCTTCAAGTGATGACATCACAATGGCAGCTTCAACTGATGACATCACAATGGATAGACTAGCATGGGGAGGGCGAATTGCTGTTGCAACACACATGGCAAATGCAATTGGAATTTTTTTAAAAGGTCACTGCTGAGGGAGGCAAGGGGAGCTCTGGAACTTACTTTCGGGAACACCTTGAGTTGGATGACGACGCCGCCCGTGGGGGCTATGGTTAGGGAACGGGTGCAGAGAGTTGCGGGTCTGCAATTGGTCTAGTCTCCTTTAAATCTTGCCCCTCACACCTTTAAGGGCCTATCCCATGAGCATGCGACTCCATGCAGCAAGCGCTACCTAAGTACCTCCATGCGGCAAGCGCGACCTAATGTAGTCGCTTGAGACGTACGGCCTTGGGGGCCGGTCCCACTTCGATCGCCGGAGCCGTATGGAGTTGTGCAGAGCTGGCCCCGACATCGCACGAGGCTCTGATAAATTAACCGTGTTTAAACTTTCCGCACAGCAACGGCCTGCCGGCCCGCAGCCGCCTCAACACCATACGTCACCCGCGGACTTCACTTGAACTTCATGTCACTCACTCGACCTCCGCGCGGCCCCCGTTTCTGGTTTGGTCGCGCTTGCCGCATGCAGGCACATGCTGGTGGGATCGGCCCTTTAGGTCGCACTTGCTGCATGCAGGTCGCATGCTCGTGGGACAGGCCCTTAAATCTATGCTTCCAGCATTTGATTTTTTCCATCCTGGGATAAAGGTTCTGACTGTCTGTCCTAACTATGCTGCATAATGTTATATACTTCTATCGGATCTTCTTGCAATCTCCAGCATTCCAGCGAAAACAATCAAGCTGTCCAATTGCGACGTAGCTAACACCCCAGTAATCCCGTTATCATTCTGGTAAACATTTCACTAAGCCTCATCATCCTTCCTGTAATGGGGCTGACCAGAATGCTATACTCCAAATGCTGCATAACCAAAGTTGTATAAAGCTGCAACATGGCTTCCTGACTCTTGTGCTCAATGCTCAAATGACTTTTAGGGCAGAAAATGAAAGAATACTAGGAAATAGGTTGGTCAGTCCAAATCTCTACATGCTCAGTTGTCTGCGCATGAATGGGCTCCAAGGAGGGAAGATAATGTTTCCTCAAAGAAAATGTGTTGTGTGCCTTAATAAAAACAGAACTGATGAAATTGCTCTGTGTATAAAAGCAGCATCTTTAGTTATCCTTCTCATTTATTAAATCCCTTATCTGTACTATTACTAAAACTCTCATCTTGACCACTTCCAGTCTGCGTTGTAATTAAATTTGCGCAAAAACGATCCCCCATAGCTCTACGATTTTTCACCACCTGACTTGTAATTGGAAACTCCAGGTGGACATGGAGAGTGGTTGGTGAAGTAGTTGCCGGTTTAGTTTTTCCCAATGTAGAGGAAGCCAAATTGCGTGCACCAGATGTAATTGATAATTTTGGTGGGGGTGCAAGTGAACCTTTGTCTCACCTCGGATGGGCTGATTAGGTTCCTGATTGGAGATGAGGGAGGAGGTGTAGGGACAGGTGTCACACCTCCTACGGTTGCAGGGAGAAATCCCTGAGGAGCGGGAGGAAGAATGGAAAGCAAACAATGGAGTAATGGAGAGAATGGTTCCTGCAGAAAGCAGAAAGGGTTGTGAAGGGGAAGACATTGAAATGGTAGCTAACTGAAATTTCGAAAAATTATATGCTGGGTGCAGAGGCTGGTGGGGTGAAAGCAAAGCAACTATTATCACTATTGTCATTGGGGGAAGGCAGGCTGAGAGCAGAAATGTTGGAAATGGAAGAGCTGCATGTGAGGGCTACATCATCCATAGTGGGGAAAGGACACGTTTCCTGAGAAAGGAGGACATTTCAGATGTCCAGGAGCAAATGTCCTTACCATGAGAACAAATGCTGTGAAGATGGAGAAACTGAGAGAAATTATGGCATCTTTCCAATAGACAGGGTAGAAGGAGGTGTAGTGTAGGTGGTTGTGGGAGTCAGTTTTTGAAAACAAGCTACACAAACTGTTCCTGCAACATTGACATTATATATCACTTAACGCATGGCAGGATTTTTAAAGATGTTACAACCTAACATTTATTTAATCATCTTTGTCACCAAGCTGCCACAATAAAACTGAAGTCAGTGGACATCAGAGTTGGGATTAGGTGTCACACAAAGGATTTGTGGTTGTTGAAGATAATTTCTCCCACTTCCTGGATGACATGGCAGAGATCCTCAGGCCAGTGTTTGTGGACCACCGTCTTTAGTTGCAATCCAGTTTGTGGGAGTCATTCTTGCTTAGCCTAGTTCCTGTTAGCATATTTTATTATTTTGTCTAGATATTTCTTGCAGAATTATTTTGTACGCTTGAGGTGGGCTTTTGATACGCAGATGGGCGTGACATACATCGGATGAGGCTAGCGAAACCACAGGGGCTGGTCAGATCGACTGGAGCCGGCACGGAAGAAGGAATATCAGTCAGTTCAGATAGAAAGAACAGAAAGGTACAATTTGTATAAGAATAAAGAGGATCTGGTGTGTTCACTTCTTTGCTTTTATAAGAACGGAGATGAGGAACAACTGTTTCAACAAGAGAGTTGTGTATCTGTGGAATTCGTTGCCTCAGAAGGCAGTGGAGGCCAATTCTCTGGATGCTTTCAAGGGAGAGTCAGATAGAGCTCTTAAAGATAGAGGAGGCAGGGGATATGGTGAGAAGGCAGGAACGGGGCACTGAATGTGGATGAGCAGCCGTGATCACAGTGAATGGCAGTGCTGGCTCAAAGGGCCGAATGGCCTACTCTTGCACCTACTGTCTATTGTCCATTGTCTATAAAACAGGAAATAACAACTGGAAGATTCGTTTTTATTATCGACTGAGTAAATTTGTTTCACTCCTCCCTGTCTGTGTAGTAATGACAAAGGAAAGGTTTGAAATTTCCATTACACAGTTAGTATTGGATACATTTCCAGATGATACAACGTGGAGAGATTAGAGCGATTCTCAACTTAAAAGGCATTAAATGTTTTACCACGAGTTACTAAGATTTTAATACAATGCATAAAGATGATTAACCAAGAACAATGAACAAGTCCGACAGGTTTAGACAGAAGGGTGCTGACCTGAAACATGCGTGAATTCAAATCCCATCCTCGTCTCCATTTGTACGCTATTACAGCAGTGGCACGTAGATAGAAATAACGCACAGGTTTTCAAACAAAGCATGGTTGATGTGAGTCTTCTTTATTTTACAAAAGTACACTGTGCATAAATAATCACACTGATCAGATAATGAATGTATCACGTGACATAAATCACACCATTCTGGTGGTCAGTTCTTAAAGGTACTGTTATTATACACATTATAGTTCCCAAACCATGTTCACCAGAGATGCTGCCTGACCTGCTGAATTACTCCAGCACTTAATGTCCTTTAGCGTTAACCTGAACTGTGGTTTCTTGCTTCGACTTTTCTAGCTTTCGATTAGATGTGACGTGCGGGTGATTCGGGGAATCTTCAAGCACTTGTTCCAAGAAACACTCTTGCTGGTTTTCAGACATCAGCAACTGTATAGAGCATCGGTTGCTCAATGAAAAGAGAGAAATAAATATTGACTTCTTTTAAAGCTACTTCTAATTATATGGCAAGCTCTCTTTCTATTACTTAACTAATCAATCTGGAGGATACAGATGGCAGTTCATTCCGTATGGTGTTAGTGGCAAACTACAGAAGAAAAGCTGATGAGAACATTTCATGTATTTTGTAGTGTATGTCTCTTGTAGTTAATATTGTACCGTGTGAGTACACTTGGAATTGGCCCTTTGCTTTTGGGCCCTTGTAATCACCACATGATAATTTATGAAATTTATGATAAAGTGTAGACCATTGAAATGGCCATCAATATGTTGGTGACCCATAAAGTTGTGCCAATCCTTACCTAGTCATATCTAAGCAAGAGGCAAGGATGAGGAAAGACCATTTAGCCAATTCATGCTCACCAGTCTGATACCTCTCACTTACTGGCAGATTTTTAAATGGTTTGAGAATCTATTGTAAATCTTTCAAGTGGAAAAGGTATTGCAAAAAATGTTCAAAGATTTATTTTCAAAGAACATTTACATAGCTTTTCATCTCTCCTCTTTCAAAGAATATCATGAAAGCAATGAAGTGGCTTGATCAAGGCATTTATGTAAATTCGAACATCCATAACATAAAGTGCTGGAGGAACTCAGTGGATCAGTCAGCATCTGTGGAGGGAATAGACAGATAATGTTTCGGGTCGGGACCCTACTTCAGACTTATTTGAATCAGTTTCAGCGGGTCAGGCAGCATCTGTGGAGGGAATGGACAGGGAATGGACCCATTGAGTTCTTCCGACACTTTGTGTTTTGCTCAAGATTCCAAGATCCGCAGTTCCTTGTGTGTCCACACCCGGATATTTATTGAAATTAATAACGCAGTTCTGGAGAATGGGGTAAGTGTGTCAGAGATAGAGTCTCGGTTAGGAAATGCAACTACAATCTTCCCTGCATCTTGTCAGAAGTAACTTGGAAAGTGTGTATTTTCCTGCCTGGAAGTCAGGTCTGGATTCCATTCAAGTAGGGAGAATCTTGTTGGGGTCCAAGTAGCTCAAGTCCTTCACATTGTGGCGAGGTCAGTAGGAATGAACCCATGGCCCTCGGGGAAGTGCAGGAATCTGATTTTGAATCCTGGAGGTAGATTTCTGATGCTAACCCCAAGGAAGTTAGTTGTTCTCAGGGATTTAGTTTTAATTTGGTTTTGTTTATTTGTGTCGTGTGTGCCAAGCTGCCGAGAAAAACTGCAATCTGCATTCCATGAGTACAGTCGGACACAAGTAAAAGAGTGAAACGATAAGTAGATCCTCTTCTGGGACAGCAGGCAAGGAGTCGCCATGTTCTGGTGCCACCTTGCAACTCTCAATTCTCTGAAAAGTTTGATTTTAGCCGAAGAAGATGCAGTTTATTTTTTTCACTTTAAAGTCTGGTATCATGATGGCACCAGGCTGATGATGTGAGGGTTGTCCTGGCCCAGCACGATGCTGATGGAACCTGAAGGTTCTACAGGTATCTCTATAATTCTCGTTTTGTTTATTTTATTAGAAGTTAATACAGTACAAAACAGTACAGTGGAACCTAATTTTAGGTGCCAACTATGTCATACCGTAATCCATTCTATGTACAACCTCTAGTTTTATGTTATGAGAAGGAAGTAAGCAAGACAAGAAAAAGAAAACAATAGAAAGAGGAAAAAGTGGAAAAATAGATGGTAGAGAGTAGAAAAACGTGAAGTGTGTATATAAAAAATAAAAAAGGAAAAAGAAAAAGTGGAAAGTAGAAATAGAAGAGAAGGCTCCTTAAAAGAGAATTTTTCAAATCTATATTCGGAGATGTAGATCTATCCACGTCATGAACTGAAATCAGCAATCTTTACGGTACCGCTGCATCACATGATTCCAAAAAGTCGATGAAAGGAGACCAACTCCTTAAGAATTGGTCATATTTATCTATTAGTCGGAGTCTCATTTCTTCAAGGCGTGCTATGTCCATCATATTCCTAATCCACATTTTAACAGTTGGTATGGTTGTATTTTTCCAAAATTTAAGTATCAATTTCTTTCCAATTATTAACCCATAATTAAAAAAAACATTTTGGTCTTTATTTAAATTGGTATCTTCTCCTATTATTCCAAATATAATCCATTCCGTTTTGGGTTCTATTCTTGACTTGAAAAGCTTTGTAAATATATCAAATATATCACTCCAAAATTTATTCAACTTTGTACATCCTACAAATGAATGAATCTCTATAATTCTAACCTACTTCCTGGAAATGCAAAAGCTGTTACCCTCTGACTCAATTCCATAAATCCCGAGTTGAATGTGACGTAAAGGTACTCGAGTTTTCTGGAACTGATCTACAAAACTGAAAGAAATCTTCAGGAAAGCTGCCTGCTTTCTCAAGTGGTTACATAGAAACATAGAAACATAGAAAATAGGTGCAGGAGTAGGCCATTTGGCCCTGCGAGCCTGCACTTCCATTCGATACGATCATGGCTGATCATCCAACTCAGTATCCCATCCCTGCCTTCTCTCCATACCCCCTGATCCCTTTAGCCACAAGGGCCACATCTAACTCCCTCTTAAATATAGCCAATGAACTGGCCTCAACTACCTTCTGTGGCAGAGAATTCCACAGATTCACCACTCTCTGTGTAAAAATCTCTGTGTTAAAGAAGCAGACTCCCTGTGGAGCCATGGGGTTGGAAGTGCACAAAAAGCTTCAGGCTGACCAGTAATACCTGGCAATAATGATATTGGAAAGCGCAGTATGGATCTTTTATCACAGCTCACAGCCTATCATTAAGAATGGGACGTGGCATCATTGATTCCATGCAGACTTTGCTAAAATCAATGTAATGGATCTAAATAGGAACAAATTTAATGAACAAACTAAGAACCTTGAGATGTTCCATTGGAGAATTTCTGAAGATTAAAGTAGAAGCTATGAAGATTAGCCAGAGAGGTGGGAACCTCCAGAGGCAGAATCAGTACAGCGTTCTGAATTGCAATGTCTGTGAGCCAACTTTTGATTAACTACAGAACCAGGGCAAGGGAATGGGTCCTCTTGATAATCGTCACCCAAACCCTGGGAGTAAATTCCAAAGCCTTGCAACTCCTGACACGAATAATGATGAATAAAGACTTAAATTGATAATCCATTTTGTTTAAACTGAGGATATTGAAAAATACTTTGCAATGATGCATGTTGTTGACCTTTTAATCTCCATTTTACATTATAGAATCATAGAATTGTACAGCTCTGAAATGGGCCCTTCTAGTCCCCCTTGTCCATGCCAACCATGATGCCCATTTACACTAATCCTATTTGCCTGCATCTGGCCCATAAACCCTGTATTTTTTTCTAATCCAAGTGCCCGTAAAAAAGCCTTTTAGACCTAATTGTATCTACCTCTAACACTACCTCTGATTGTTTGCAGTATATGGTACAGATCGATACAATAGTGGTATTTAAGAGGCTTTCAGCTCAGCACACTGATATGCAGGGAATGCAGGGATATGTACAGGCTGAAAAGATTAGGTTATCTTGGCTTCATGTTCGGCACAGGCATTGAGGGCCAAAGTGCCGGTTCCTTTGATGTACTTTTCTATATTCTATTTCTATAACCCCACCATCTTTATGAAAAGTGTACCTCTCTGATCTCCTCTCTTCCCTCTACCTTAAATCTATCCCCTCTAGTTTGAGACTAAAACTGTCTATTCTATCTATGGGAAAAAGATCTGTGTCTGGGAAATAAGATTCTTATTGTCTTTTCTATCTATGGCTCTTGTATAAACGTCTATGAAGTCACCGCTCAGTCTCCAAAGTTCCAGTGAGAATAAACCAAGCCCATTCAAACCCTCCTTCTATCTACAACCCTCTATTCAAACCATTTCTCGGCCAATCCCTTCTACGTTCTATTTCTAGCACGAAAGAGTTGCTCCTGTACTGTGGCAAGCAGCACCCCAATACTTTGTAAAACTGTGACATGATGGTCCAACTATAATACTCAATGCTTCTGCCCAGAAAGGCCAAAATAAGCAAGTTCTTTCTGCACTATCTTGCACTTACAGCAAGCTATGTACTTTATTCAATTTAATTCAGATAAATGCAAAGCGTTGCATTTTCATGTAACAAACTGGGACAGCTTACACAAAAAATGGTAAAGCTCTGGGGAGCATTGTAGAACAGTGAGAATCAGGAGTACGGAGAGATAATTCCATGAAATTGTCAACACAGGTACAGAATGGTGAAGAAGGCATTGGGCACATTTGCACTTGTCGGTCCAGGTACAGAATACAGGAGATGGGACATCATGTTACAACAGTACATGATCTTGCTATGGCCACGATTGGAGAACTAAGTACAGTTCCCTCATGAATCAAAAGTGTTTCATTGTCATATGTGCTGACAACAGAGCAATGAAAATCTTACTTGTTGCAGTGTAACAGGCCTTTAAAACACAATTCACACACATAATGGATAATAGACCCAAATTCTATTCTTGTTGTTCTTATTTGGAAAAGATGTTGTTCGACTGGAAATGGTACAAAGAAAAGATTTATATTGATGTTACCAGGTCTCGAGGGTTTCAGTTATGAGAGGGTAGATAGGATGGGTGTTTTTTTTCTGAAGCAGAGGATGACACCACAGAGGTACATAAAATTATGAGGGGCATAGAAAAGGTAAAAAGCCATGGTCTTTTCACGATGAGAAAAGGGAGTCTACAACTAGAGGGCATAGAATTAAGGTGAGAGGATAAAGATTTAAAAGGGACCCAAGGGCCATCATTTTTACATAGAGTATTGTGTACATAAAATGAGTTAACAGAAGAAATGACATAGGCAGGTATAATTATGAAATTTAAAAGACAGGTACATTATTATTAAAACATTGGAGAACATTCCCAGGTGCAGGAAGTAGAACTAGCTTGCTAAGGCAGCTTGGTTGGCATGGATGAGTTGTGCTAAGTATCATGCTGTCCAGCTCTCTGTCTCTATGTGAAAACGCAAACCGCCAGATTCAGAGACAGTTTCTTCACAGCTGTTATCAGGCAACTGAAACATCCTACCACAACCTGAGAGCAGTCCTGCACTACTATCTACCTCATTGGAGACCCTTCACCCATCTTTGATCGGACCATACCGGCTTTATCTTATTCACATTATTTTGTCTTTATAGTGTATCTGTACACAGTAATCACGTATTGTCTTTCCACTGACTGATGAGTGTGCAACTAAAGCTTTTCATTGTACCCCGGTACACGTGACAATAAACTAAACTCAAAGACTCCATGACAACCAAACTCCCTCTGAACACCAACATTCCTAAGGTCGCTGACATTTGCTCGATATATCCCAACAGCATATGACTTGCAGATTGCATTAGCTCACACTTAACTGGATCAAATTACACGTGCCATAGCTCCTCCCAATTCTCCAGCTGATCTATCTATCCTTAAACAGTATTCTGCACTCTCTATGATCACCAATTTTTGTATGGCCTGGAAACTTGTGAATCGAACCACCTACATTCTAAATCAAGTCATTTATCCATCTATCCATCTATCTATCCATCCATCCATCCATCCATCCATCCATCCATCCATCCATCCATCCATCCATCCATCCATCCATCCATCCATCCATCATTATTTTACCTATACTTAACAAAAACTCTCATCTTGTCCACTTCCGGTTTGCGTCGTTTTTACATTTGTGCAAAAATGGTACCCAATAGCGCTACGATTTTTTACTACCTTACTCACCGTTATCCTCTGCTCCAATCAAGTTTTGTTCTGATCAACTATGAAGGTTTAAAAATCGTAAGATCAGCAGATTGGTCTTCTCTCCTGTCAGTCGCCGGGATGGTAACGCCCCTTCGGCACCCGCTGTCAATCACCGGGGCGAGGAGAATAAGCCCCGGAGGCTGGGCTGAGTCCAGAAGCCATCCCGAAGCCATCCAGGAACCGTCCAGAAGCCATCCAGCAGCCGTACTGAAGTCACCCTGAAGCCGTGTGGAAGGCGTCCCGAAGCCGCCCCAAAGCTGCTCTGCGTTCTGAAGCTGGCCCGAGTCCCGAAGCTGCCCCGAGTCGGGAAGCCCGGAGTGCGGAACGACCCGGAGCCTGGCTGACTGCGAGGCCGACTGCTGCAACCTCGAGATCCTGGGGAAATGAGGAGTGAGTGTGGGTTGATTGAAGGAGCCTGGCGTAGTGTGCCGAGGCTGGCTGCTGGTGGGGCCAGGCACTGGTGGGGCTGAGTGCTGGCAGGGCACACCACCCCCACCCACACACACCCTCCCGCCCACTCCCTCACCTTGCACACTCGCCCAGCAGTAGGCCTCGGCAGCGGCAGGCAGCGGCAGGCCACAGCTGCACTCTTCCCCCCACACCCTGCCTGAAGCGAATGGAGAGAATCCTGCAGCTGGGGACGGGGACGGCTTCAGGATTGGGGCATTTAGCGTCCTACAGCGACAGGCCGCAGCCCCCCCGGCTAAAGCTGTCCCCAGTGCAGGTTCCCCCTCCCCCCACCGGCCCCCACTGGCCTGAAGCCGTCTCCCTCCCCTGCTGCACAATGCAACAAGAGACGCAACACATACACACACCCCTCCCCCACACCCCTCCTCCCCTCACACCATTCTCTACCCCTCTCCTATACCCCCCTGCCCACACACATCCCCAATCCCTTCCCACCCACAAACCTCTTCCCTCCCCTCCCACACATGAAGAGGAGGGGGAGGGAGTGCTGGTGGATTAAGGGAAATGAGCCGCACCTGCACAGTTAGGGGCTATGGGTGAGTGGTGGAATATTGTGTTGGGAGAACGGGCTGCGTTGGGGGAACAGGTGAGTGGTGGAATATTGTGTTGGGGAATGGGTGCATTGGGAGACCAGGTCACTCGTGTGACTGGAACCCAACGGGTCCCACTTAGTCTAGTATCTATTGGAGACAACAAAGTTTCTATCTTTAATCCCGGCTGTTACAGATTTCTACTGATAAACACCACCTGGCTCTTATTACCAAGCCAATTTTGCATTGTTTTTCAACATGCCTCAGATGCCTTGTGCCTTAACTGTCTAGATCAGTCTACCATGCATTCTACCATCAAAAATCTTACTGAAGTCCTTGTAAACCACATCTGCTGCACTGCCTTCATCAATTTTCTTAGCATCCACCTCAAAAACTTCAAATCAATTCTGTGACAAGATCTTCCTTGCAAGACCACAATGACTCCACTAATCAATCTCTGCCATTCCAAGTGAGAGGCCTCTCCTGCTTTCTGCTCTAAATCATGTACACTCATGCTAGTCTTTAAAATGGAAGTTGGGCTATTCCAGCAGGAAACACAAGAGGTCCCAAACTCTACCTTAAAAAAGCCATTGAGACTTAAACATCAGGCAGTAGTTAGTTTTTTGTTAAGCATGTGTCAAAAGGGATAAGAAACAAATTTGGACTGGAATTAAAACAGTATGAAGAAACAAACCATTCATAACCTAATAGAATGGTGGGATATTAATGGCCTAATTCATTTTCGGGTCAAAGATGCTGCCTGTCCCGCTGAGTTATTCCAGCATTCTGTGTCTTTCTTTGATTTAAGCCAGCAATTCCCTGCATATCCATGATCCTGTCTAAAATTCTCTCATATGCCACTATTTGATCCACCACTTCCCCAGGTAGTGCATTCCAGGCATCTACTGCCATCTGTAAAAAAAAAACATGCCCCACACATCTTCTTTACATTTTGCCCCTTTCACCTTAAAGCTATAGCCTCAAATCTTTCACATTTCCACCTTGGGAAACAAAGTTCTGATTGCCTACCCTATCTGAGTTCTCAATCCCGACTCAAAGCATCTTTTCTTTTTCAACTGTGTACCAGCTATTAATAATTTAGAAAATTGGTATTGAAATTCCAAGTAATCTGCGTGGTCTCCTTGACGAATACTCCAATTTTCTTTTGTAATGATTGAGCAGAAAATCTTGGGTAAACCATTATGCTTGGATGCGAAGAATTTGACTAATTGGTCGAAACTTTAGGACTGGGAAAAATTAAGTTCATTAAACATGTACCAAAACCAAGTAATGAATTCCCATCTGTTATATAGAGTAGTAGCAGCATTGAATACTAAAATAACATACAATCGGCACCAGATACATCAATGCTCAAGGTACGGAATGCATGTTATATCCAGCTTTTTGCTGCTTTAATTAAGAAAGACATAGGTCAAAATGAACATCAAGTCAACTCGAGTCACCCCTCCCCTCCATCAAAATTAAGCTGGACTTGCCTTTCATCTTTGCCTTCCTGAATTGAAGGAGCAAAAGCTAGATGACTTGATTTCACAAGTTCATAAGATATAGGAGCAAAATTAGACCATTCAACCCATTGAGTCTGCTCCACCATTCAATCGTGGCTGATCTATCTTTCCCTCTCAACCCCATTCTTCCTGTAGCCTTTAATACCCTTACTAATCAAGAACCCACCAATCTCTGCATTAAAAATACCCAATGTTTTGGCCTCCACAGCCGTCTGTGGCAATGTATTCCACGGATTCACCACCCTCTGACTAAAGGCATGAGGCCATTTATCTGGTCAGATTACAAAATGAGTAGAGCAGGTGAAATATTTTAGTTTCTATGCTGGTATGAAATATCACCTGGGATTTCATAACTTGTAGATAAGTAAAGATTTGTTCAGTGGGATAATGCCAAAGATGAAAAGTGATACTTGTGGTCAAATCTAGAGAAACACACTGTCATAAAGCATCAAGAAGGGAGCAAAATTATGAAATAAATCAGGCACAAATATTTCAAGTCAAGCATGCTTTATGGTCATATGTCCTAGAAAGAACAATGAAATTCTTACTCACAGCAACACAACAGAATATATAAAGAGTACTTTGTAAACAATACATTAAAAGAGAAAAATAAGTTCAGGCATGTCTTACTTCCATTTGATAATGAGTCAGTAACTAAAGAATGGTTATTAATTATTACAAAGAGAATGAAGAGATAATAACGTTTATTGCTTATGAAGCAGCTGGTTAGAACATGGAATGCTCCATCAGAAATAGTTGGGTGGGGAAATATTATTTAGTTCAGTTTAGAGATACAGCACAGAAACAGGCCCTTTGGCCCACCGATAGAGAACTGGCTGACAGACAGGAAGCAAAGAGTAGGAGTAAACGGGTCCTTTTCAGAATGGCAGGCAGTGACTAGTGGGGTACCGCAAGGCTCAGTGCTGGGACCCCAGCTATTTATAATAAATATTAATGATTTGGATGAGGGAATTGAATGCAACATCTCCAAGTTTGCGGATGACACGAAGCTGGGGGGCAGTGTTAGTTGTGAGGAGGATGCTAGGAGGCTGCAAGGTGACTTGAATAGGCTGGGTGAGTGGGCAAATGCATGGCAGATGCAGTATAATGTGGATAAATGTGAGGTTATCCACTTTGGTGGCAAAAACAGGAACGTTGACTATTATCTGAATGGTGGCCGATTAGGAAAAGGGGACATGCAACGAGACCTGGGTGTCATGGTACACCAGTCATTGAAATTAGGCTTGCAGGTGCAGCAGGCAGTGAAGAAAGCGAATGGTATGTTAGCATTCATAGCAAAAGGATTTGAGTATAGGAGCTGGGAGGTTCTACCGTAGTTGTACAGGGTCTTGGTGAGACCACACCTGGAGTATTGCATACAGTTTTGGTATCCTAATCTGAGGAAAGACATTCTTGCCATAGAGGGAGTAAAGAGAAGGTTCACCAGACTGATTCCTGGGATGTCAGGACTTTCATATGAAGAAGACTGGATAGACTCGGCTTGTACACGCTAGAATTTAGAAGATTGAGGGGGGATCTTATAGAAACGTACAAAATTCTTAAGGGATTGGACAGGTTAGGTGCAGGAAGATTGTTTCCGATTTTGGGGAAGTCCAGAACAAGGGGTCACAGTTTAAGGATAAGGGGGAAATCTTTTAGGACTGAGCTGAGAAAAACATTTTTCACACAGAGAGTGGTGAATCTGTGGAATTCTCTGCCACAGAAGGTAGTTGAGGCATTGGCTATATTTAAGAAGGAGTTAGATGTGGCCCTTGTGGATGAAGGTATCAGGGGGTATGGAGAGAAGGCAGGTACAGGATACCGAGTTGGATGATCAGCCATGATCATATTGAATGGCTCTAAAGGGCCGAATGACCTACTCCTGCACCTATTTTCTATGTTTCTATGTTTCTATGTCCACAACGACCAGCAACCACCCATTCACACTAATTCTGATATCCCACTTTCTCATCCACTCCCTGTACACTCATGGGAATTTCTAGATGGTGAATTAACCTATAAACCCGCATGTCTAGGGATGTTTTAGTTATTAGTTTTCTTAATATTTGTATTAATAATAGCTTTTAAAAGGAAAGGGAATAAATATTTGATAAATCAAATGACAGGCACATGAAGCTACTTATATAACTGTTTCAATCCATTCCTGTGTATTGGAGGATAGCTAATGTTGTCCCACTTTTCAAGAAAGGAGCGAGAGAGAAAACGGGGAATTACAGACCAGTTAACCTGACGTCGGTGGTATGAAAGATGCTGGCGTCAATTATTAAAGAGGTAATAATGGGGCATTTGGATAGCACTAAAAGGATTAGTCCAAGTCAGCATGGATTTATGAAAGGAAAATCATGCTTGACTAATCTTCTGGAATTTTTTGAGGATGTGACAAGTAAAATGGATGAAGGGGAGCCAGGGGATGTATTGTATCTAGACTTTCAGAAAGCCTTTGATAAGGTCCCGCATGGGAGACTGGTGACTAAAATTAGAGCACATGGTATTGGGGGTAGGGTGTTGATATGGATAGAAAATTGGTTGGCAGACAGGAAGCAAAGTGTAGGAGTGAACGGTTCCTTCTCAGAATGGCAGGCAGTGGCGAATGGAGTGCCGCAAGGCTCGTTGTTGGGGCCGCAACTGTTTACCATATGTATTAATGATTTGGAAGAAGGAAATAGGAGCAACACTAGCAAGTTTGTGGATGACACAAAGCTGGGTGGCAGTGTGAATAGCGAAGAGGATGTTAGGAGGTTGCAGGGTGACCTGGACAGGTTGATGCATGGGCAGATGTGTGGCAGATGCAGTATAATATAGATAAATGTGAGGTTATCCACTTTGGTGGCAAAAACAAGGGGGCAGATTATTATCTCAATGGGGTTAGGTTAGGTAAGGGGAAGGTTCAGCGAGACCTGGGTGTCCTTGTACTCCGGTCACTGAAAGTTGGCTTACAGGTACAGCAGGCAGTGAAGTAAGCTAATGGAATGTTGGCCTTCATATCAAAAGAATTTCAGTACAGGTGTAGAGAGGTTCTTCTGCAGTTGTATAGGGATCTGATAAGACCACATCTGGAGTATTGTGTACAGTTTTGATCTCCTAATTTGAGGAAGGACATCCTTATGATTGAGGCAGTGCAGCATAGGTTCACGAGATTGATCCCTGCGATGGTGGGACTGACATATGAGGAAAGATTGAAAAGACTAGGCTTGTAGTCACTGGAGTTTAGAAGGATGAGGAGGGATCTTAAAGAAACATATAAAATTATAAAAGGACTGGATAGGCTAGATGCAGGAGTTGGTCGTTGGGAGTCCAGAACCAGGGGCCACAGTCTTAGAATAAAGGGGGGGGGGGGGGGCATTTAGGACTGAGGTGAGAAAAAATATTTTCACCCAGATAGTTGTGAAAATTGTGGAATTCCCTGCCACAGAGAGCAGTGGAGGCCAAATCACTGGATGGATTTAAGAGAGAGTTAGATAGAGCTCCAGGGGCTAGTGGAGTCAAGGCATATGGGGAGAAGGCAGGCACTGGTTATTGATTGGAGACGATCAGCCATGATCACAATGAATGGTGGTGCTGGCTCGAAGGGCCGAATGGCCTCCTCCTGCACCTATTTTCTATATTTCTAAAAAGCAAGGCTGAAAGGTTTCCTTATCTGCTGAAAAATTCTAACAATCTGTCTTTTTTGGAGTAGGTTACTCACCTTACGATGTAATTAAAATACTGATTGGTCCCAAAGGCTACACAATACTCATCAACAGCACCTTCCATTTAGCTCAGTCAACATATCGAAAGTATCCCGAGGCATTTCACAAGAGCATTACCGAACCAACAAATTGATGGAAATCCTCATAAGGCAAATAAAAGGGTAACAATTAAAAGCTTCGTCAACGAGCGACGTATTGGGAGCAATTTTTGGGAAACAAAGAAAGGGGAGAATGTTGATTGCATTAGGGAGAGAATTAGAAGATATCTGACTTTGCAAATGAAGATGCAGGTGCCATCGGTGGAGCAATTACATTCATGAGATGCTCATAAGCTCAGAATCGGAGGAAAATATATTTTTAGGTTAGTTTAGAGATACAGAGCAGAAACAGTCCCTGAGGCCCACCTACTCCATGCCGACCAGCGATCCCCACACACTAACACTATCCTGCACACCCTGAGTACAATTTACAAATTTATTGAAGCCAATTTTATCAGAGCACCCGGAGAAAACCCATACAGCTCACGGGCAGAATGTACATACTCCATGCAGACTGCACCTGTGGTCAGGATCAAACCCAGGTCTTTGGTGATGTAAGGCAACAACTCTACCACTGCAACACCATGCCAGTGTCACAAAGTTATAGGACTGATTTAAACAACAAAGACACGGAGGGGCTGGAGTAGAAAAATATGTTAAGACAAGACAAGCATTTAAAAAAAAATTGAGATATGGCTTATTTAGTATGTATGTCAGCAAACACTTGAGAGGAAGTATGTGAATATGAATTAGTGTTAATTAAGGTATCATCATCAGGGTAAAGGATGTCTTGAGAGCTGAGTGAGAATGCATCCAAATGGTAAGAACTGATGGTAACAAAGGCATGCATAAAAGTTACAGCAACAGAGGCATTGTCACCTTCTCCATCATGGTTTGGTTTGGCTCAGCCACCAAGCACGACACCTGGAGGCTGCAGCGAATCGTCCGATCAGCAGAGAAGATTATTGGCTGCAACCTTCCCTCCATTGATGAACTGTACACTGTACACAGGAAGCGAGCGGGCAAGATCATCTCTGACCCCTCTCACCCTGGCCACAAACTCTTTGAATCACTTCCCTCTGGAAGGCGACTCCGGACTGTCAAAGCTGCCACAGCCAGACATAAAAAAAGTTTTTATCCACGAGTAGTTGCTCTACTCAACAGCCAAAAATCTGTAGCCTCCCTTTGATCTGGTATTTTGTTGGTTCACATGCTTGATCAATGGTGTTTTATCATTAATGTTTTATTATTATTAATGTTTAGTGTTTTCTGAGTCATTCGTAACTGTCAATGAATGTCATGTTGTTACTTGTGGGTGGAGCACCAAGGCAAATTCCTTGTATGTGAATACTTGGCCAATAAACTTACTTGCTTACTTACATGTGCAAATTCAGACAATGTTTTGGAAGTGGAAGTGGATAGGCTTATGGGCCTGTTCCACTTAGGCGACTCTTTAGGCGACTGTCAGGGACTAGTTTTATTGGAATTTGCCTACAACACCTGGCGACAACCTACGACAGCACCTTCGTCAACCGACGACAACCTACGACAACCAATGACAGCAAAAGTTGTCGCCACTGTCGCCCCAAAATTTTCAACATGTTGAAAATTTTGCGGTAGTCGCCTGTAGTTGCCCAAAACATCGCCTAAGCGGGACAGACCCATTAATAATGGCACATGAATGTTCATAACTCTATTCAGGTTCGTATGCTTCAACAAGATTGGAAACAACCTGGTTTAATTTCAGAAAAATGTTGGGGAAAGGGTAGAAACTGTAAAGAAAGTTAGTCATAGAGACATGTAGAAGTTTCCACTTATGAGCTTATGGATGGCAGTTTGGTACCAAAATATGAGGTACAAGAGGAAGTGCATGCTCTCATTTCATGTAAAGCACATCGTATTGGTGAAGAGAGTGCAATAACAGTCTAAGACCCATAACTAACATAAGAATTAAGTGTTTTGCATGTGCAAACACTCACACCAGTCCTTGTCCCAGTTCTCGTCAACGTGCATTTATCAGTATTGACTGGCTGGCATCCAGATCTGTACCCAATCCTTAAATGACTGGCAGGAGCTAATTTACTGGTTTACTTTGCCTTTACTATTTCTTTTGATTGTTATTTTTGGTGTGTATTAACTTTTTTGTCAATGATTAGTGATGTACAGCACTTTGTTGCAGCTATGTTTGTTTTTAAAGTGCTCTATAAATAAAATTATTATTATTATTATTAACTTATTTTGGTATTGTTTCATTAATTAGGAATGGCACATAGAACATAGAACAGTACACGCACTGGAACAGGCCCATCGGCCCACTATGTCTGTGCCAAACATGATGGCAAGATAAACTCATCTCATCTGCCTGCATATACATTACTAGGATACACTTAGAAGGGAAAATGGAGTAGAATGCAATGCAGTATCAAGATCAAAGAGGAACAGGTCCTTCGGCCCACAATACGGGTGCTGAACATGATGCACTCACTTTATTGAGATAAACGTAGAGGATAAAATGCAGTAGAATGCAATATGGCATGAAAATCAACGAGGTGAAAGGGACCTGGTTCCATGATGGAACCATTGATTAATCGATTCCATGATTCAATAACAGAGCAAATCTAATAAGAATTTCAGATGAAATTTCTTTCCTTGGAATGTGCCAGTTAGGTGGAATCTGCTGACACAAGTGTAAAGTTAAAGCAAATGGTTGAATGAACAGGAAGCTGAATACGAAGATAAGGGGGAAAGAAAGAGGTCCATATGGGACATAAACATCAGTTGATGGTTTAAATCTGACATATAAATTCCATTTTCTGTAATTCCCACTGCAGAATACAATTGGCGTTTTTTTGCTCAAGTGCAAAATTTGTTAATTAAAATTCAATCTAAATGTACACCATCGTTTTAGACCTGGTTTTTAGATAAAATTTAGTATAATGTGGGCAATTCATTTCTAGCCATTCCTTTCAAGCTATGAATATAAACATTTTCCAGTGTATGGAAGAGAAGGTGAAGAGAATGGAGCAGCAGAACCATCAGGTTCATCTTCCATGTGAATAAAACTAATGGAACTTTGGCAAGACTTCAATAACAGTGAAAAGCGTTATTGAATGAAAAAAAAAGGGCTGTTAACACTGTTGGAGAAAGCTTTCAGTTGGAACATGTATAATAAAGTAAGTTATTTTGCAAGTGTATCACAGTACAAAATAGGACATGACAAATCTATTTCAGGAATACAGAGCTTTGCAATTTTCTTTGACTGTCCACTCAACTAATGACTTACCTTTCAGAATAACAACTTGGAATAAAAACATCAAAGGGATCTATGACGTTACAAGCATTGCATCCAATACTTCATTGAATACAGTGGCTTCAAACAGTCATTGTTCAACAAAAACCTTCCTAATTTCATCATTTTTATTGCGTTAATTGAGAGAAATGCCATGAAACTTTCAAGGGACTATATTAAGATTTGAATCGATTGGTTTGAAACATAGCAATGCATTTAGCCATTTAGAACGGAGATGAGGAAACACTTTTTCACTCAAAGTTGTGAGTGTGGAATTCTCTGCCTCAGAGGGCGGTGGAGGCCGGATCTTCTGGATACTTTCATGAGAGAGCTAGATAGGGCTCCTGACGATAGCGGAGTCGGGGGATATGGGGGGAAGGCAGGAACAGGGTACTGATTGTGGATGATCAGCCATGATCGCATTGAATGGCGGTGCTGGCTTGAAGGGCCAAATGGCCTACTGCACCTATTGTCTATTGTCTATTAATCTAAGATAGCTCCATCAGCAAAACAATGGAGTTGAAAGTATTTCTCTCCATCTTCAGGCTAGGAGAAGTGTCAAACTAAAATGACAAATATTACCTGTAAAATATTACCAATTCTTCTGGATTTCAGAAGTTGGATTCTACGGGTGATCCACCGGGCTGTGTGCCGTCAAAAGATTTCCCCTGGTGGACAGGCGAATATCTGCATGAGGGGTCTCCTATAAGTCATAAAAGAGAAAGAATATCTTCCCTCAGAAGATTGGCACAGCGGTAGATTTTCTGCCTTACGGCGCCATAGGCCCAGGTTCGATCCTGAGTATGGGTGCTGTCTGTACGTTGTTGGAAACATTCTCCCAGTGACCACGTGGGTTTTCTCGGGGTGCTCCGGTTTCCCCCCATGCTCCAAAGACGTACAGATTTGTAGATCATTTGGATTCTGTA
This sequence comes from Leucoraja erinaceus, assembly GCF_028641065.1. Classification (NCBI taxonomy): domain Eukaryota; kingdom Metazoa; phylum Chordata; class Chondrichthyes; order Rajiformes; family Rajidae; genus Leucoraja; species Leucoraja erinaceus. Next base: position 4,660,775 of record NC_073377.1, read on the forward strand.
AATTGTAAATTGTCCCTAGCCTGTAGGATAGTGCTAGTGGACAGGGTGATTGCTGGTCGGGGCAGACTCAGTGGGCCGAAGAGCCTTTTTCCGCATTGTATCTCTAAAGAGTAAAGGATTGTAAAACATTTGGAATTATGTAGTCAAAAACCTTTGGAGACTTGCTCGGTGAGTATTTTCAAGGTTGAAATAGATTTTAAGATTACAGGCAAATCAAAGGTTAGGATGATCTGGCTAGGAAATGGCATTATGGCCGTGATCAGATTAGCCATGACCTTGTGGAATTACATAGAAAACTCAAGGAGTTTAATGGCCTACACGTATTTTTAGTATCGGAGGGAAAACACCTTATCAAGAATGAGTCTTGCTATTTAAAAAGACTATGTTTCTTGCTGCATACACAGTCATCGATCACACGGAAAAACATGTTTAGTAAGAACAATCCAAATTTGCTGGTCAGTGAAAAAGTTGTGCTTCGATGCATGTGCCAGACGCTTTTGTCATTCTCCAAATCTCTGTCGTAACTGAATTCCTCAGAGAAAAGATTGTCCAATATTACCGGGTGGAACATCTTTGGGAAAAAATTAGCGCAATAAATCATACTTTATTTGTCTTGTTCAATGTGGGCAACAATTTGTGCACACAAACTAGGAATTGCCTCCAACTTTAAGAGATGTCATCAATTCTGATTACTGGAAGAAGGTAATCTTTGTTAATTAGGAAAAGGCGTAATGCTGTCCTTAAGCGGTGAAATGGAAGAGGCAGAAATGTTTGCCAGGCAAATGATTCATTAAGAAATTGGACATAAATTCTGGTGTAGTGATTGCAGAACTGACACATTATTAACCAAGAGCAATAATTTACTCTGGGTCAAATAATCAGAAAGATATTCAGAAACATTCTGTTATTTTAAGGTTGATCTTCTAGGAGGGGCATGATTCATGCCTTTTCCCCTTTTACGGGATTTAAAAAAAAAAAACCTTAACTCTCACCTTACATGGGACAAAGAACATAGAACAGCACATGAACAGGCCCGATAGCCCACAATGTTTGTGCCGAACATGATCTCATATGTCTTGACATGATCCATATCCCTCTATTCCCTGCACGTTCATATGTCTAATGTCAAATTAGCAATGTTACAAAAATTTTGAGATTTAAAAAATCAAGTCTGCAATTTATCCCATCAGATAAAGCATAACAATAAGTTTAATTTGACACCTAATTCACTTTCATATCTCAAGTAATAAAAAAGTTATGGCCATTTTCATACTCGGAAATTAGCATCGTGTTCCCTATTGATTTTCTATGGACATAACAAAAAAGCTGTGATCGTGGACAGTCAAAAGCCCATAACCTTCTTAAAAATTAAGAGAACTGAATGAATCATAATGAAATTTTCAGTTATCATAGATTGAAGCATTCTGAAACAAATATAAAATAATTTTACTTGAATTTAGTGACCTGAAATTAAAACATATAATCGGCTTTTAGTTAGTTGTGGAGTGAGAGACATTGTGATTTTTTGCCAGAAAAAACTACTATAAATATTACTTTACAAGGCCATTTAAAGTAAAAAAACTAATAATATCTTTTTGCGCTGCGAGGGTTGTGGAGTTTCAGCGATTTTCCGTTAATGATACAAGGCCATTACTAGGCTTTTGAACATTTTCGATTTACTGGAACAGATTGGAACAGCCTAGTAAAAATCGCGTTTTAAACCCGCCCCCTCTAAACAGCGCCAAAATCACACACAAGGGGTGGGGGCAGATGCTCAGCCACGATTCAGGTACGTTTTGTAACATACCTAGTCAAATGGGATGTATTGACGTCTTTGAGTAATATTTGCTACTTCATAGTCCTTTGAGTAAACACTTAATACCTTTAGGTTCTCAGGCTTTCTTGTTAGATCCACAAAGCACAATCTACGATACAATACGATACGATAGAACTTTATTTATCCCAGGAGGGAAATTGATCTGCCAACAGTCATGTAAGCACAAAATACATGAAACATGAAGTTCATGTGGATGTGCAAAACTTGGGGGTGGGGGGGGGGGGGGGGGGGGGGGGGGGGGGGGAGTCAGTCGCTGTCTACCCCACGAGAGAAGGAGGAGGAAGTGTAAAGTTTGATAGCCACAGGGAAGAAGGGTCTCCTGTGGTGTTCTGTCCTGCATCTTGGTGGAACCTGTCTGTTGCTGAAGGTACTCCTCAGGTTGACCAGTGTGTCATGGAGGGGGTGAGCTGTATGTTCCAAGATGCTCCGCAGTTTGAGGAACATTCTCCCCTCCACGAGCACATCCCATGAATCCAACTCTGCCTCCAGGACAGAGCCAGCTTTCCTGATGAGTTTGTTGATCCTATTGGCACCCGCGGCATTCACCCTGCTGCCCCAGCACACAACAGCAAAAAAGATGGCACTGGCTACCACCAGTTGGTAGAACATCTGCAGCATCTTACTGCAGACGTTGAAGGAGTGGAATCTTCTCAAAAAGTACAGCCGGCTCTGTCCCTTCTTGTACAGGGTCTCAACATTCCTGGACCAGTCTAGTTTACTGTCAAGGTACACTCCAAGGTATTTGTACTCCCTGGTAAACTGCACATTCACACAATTGATGGAGACAGGGGACAGGGATGTTACTCTCCTCCTAAAGTCCACCACCAACTCCTTAGTCTTGTCAGTGTTGAGCTGCAGGTGATTTAGCCCACACCACTCAACAACGTTGTTGACTGCACCTCTGTATTCAGCTTCCCTCCCCTCACTGATGCAGCCCACAATTGCAGAGTCATCTGAAAACTTCTGCAGGTGGCAGGAGACTAAGTTATATCTGAAGTCTGAGGTGCAAATGGTAAACAGGAAGGGAGAGAGGACCATCCCCTGTGTTGCAATACTGCAGAAACTGTGGGTTTCAGGTAGTCAGGCCCCCTACTGGTCCTCTCACTTCTGCTTTCCACCCCAGCAGAAATGGCAAGTGAAATGTCATCCACACGGGTGACTACAATATACAACTGCACCAAGAAATATAGCAGGCCAATTACACATAAAACAGAAAACACTGGAAGTGCTCAGCAGATAAGGTTTAAAAATAGAATTCCAAAAAAATAGAAAGTCATGGAAATAACAGGAAACAGTACAGCACAGTCTTAAAGGATGCCATTAAACTAATCTGCCCTGCCTGCACGTGATCCATATCCTTTAATTCCCCGCATATCCATGTGCCTATCCACCACCACACAGGCAGCACAATCCAGGCACCCACCAATCTCTGTTCAAAAATTATCTCCTTTAAACTTTGACCCTCTCACCTTAAAGATAATCACCACAATATTCTTTCACCATAAATAATCACAATTACCTGATTGAAAGTTATCAGGCTTAACCAGTAATTAGTTTCATTCTCTATCTATCTTATTCCATTAAGTGTTTGCAATGTTTTTGGCATTGCTGGAGATTTCCATGTCTGCATTAAGCATAGAAACATAATGTCCGTGCCGAACATGATTCCAGGACCAACTCCTATCTGTCGGTACATAATCCGCATCCCTCCATTCCCTCCATATTCGTGTGCATCTCCAAAAATGTCTTAAGTGACACTATCGTGCCTGCCCCCACCATTACCCCGGCAATGTTCCAAGCACTCACCACACTCAGTGTAAAAAACCTTGCCATGCACATCCTCTTCAAACATTGCCTCTTTCACTTTAATGCTAGGTCCTCTAGTCTTTGACATTTTCACCTTGGGAGAAAGGTTCTGACTGTCTATCCTATCGATACCTCTCATCATTTATAATATATTTCTATCAGGTCTCATGTCAACTTCCATCATTCCAAAGAAAACAATCCAAGTCTGTCCAGCCTCTCCATGTAGCTAATTTACCTTAATCCAGGCATCTTCCTGAAGAAAGGTCCAAGCTCAAAATGTCACTGATCCCTAGTCTCTAGAGATGCTACCTGACCTTACTCCAGCACTTTGTGTCTTATTTTACCTAAAATCATTGACCATTGGTTGTCAACTCTTTTGTCACTGGAAGCAATTTCATGTTATTTACGCAATTAAACATCTCATTGGTGGTTTTAAACATCCATAATCCAAGCACTTGTTCACATTCTTTTCACAAAGAACATCATAAAATTCTAGCAGTCACCAAGCCCCTCAATCTCATCCTGCCATTCAATAAGAGTTATCGAGGTACAGCACAGAAATAGGCCCTTCGGCCCATTGAGTCCTTGCAAACCATCAACCATCAATTTACATAAATTCTTCATTCATTCCACTTTCAAACTCACCACAACCTCATCGACTTCCTCCATCCCCTAGATTCTACCACACCACTACACACTAGGAACAATTTACAGTGGCCAGATAATCTACCAACTTGTGTAAATTTGGAACGTGGGAGTAAAAACCTGGAGGTAATTCATGGGATCACAGGGAGAACATATAAGCTCCATGCAGACAGCACCCAAGGTCAGGACTGAACCATGGTCTCTGGCATTGTGAGGCAGCAGCTCCAGTAGCTGTACCATTATACTGCCCACTGCTACTCTGCCTCAGACTGTTTCTCGTGTGGTGTGACCTTTGGTGTTTAATTCATAAGTCATAAGGTCATAAGTGATAGGAGTAGAATTAGGCTATTCAGCCCATCTAGTCTACTCTGCCATTCAATCATTGCTGATCTATCTCTCGCTCACACCCCATAACCTCTGACACTTGTACTAATCAAGAATCTTATCTATCTCTGCCTTAAAAATATCCAAATGTCTTCAACAGCCCTCTGTGGCAAAGAATTCCACAGATTCACCACCCTCATTACAAAATCATGTGAGGAATAGATTGGTAAAACGCACACAGTCTTTCACCCAGAGTAGAGGAATTGAGGACTAGAGGACATTGGTTCAAGGTGAAGGGGAAAAGATTGAATAGGAATCTGAGGGGTGACTTTTTCACACAGAGGGTGGTGGGTGTATGGAACAAGCTGCCAGCGGAGGTATTTGAGGCTGGGACTATCCCATTGTTTAAGATACAGTTGGACAGGTACATGGATAGGACAGGTTTGGAGGGTTATGGACCAAGCACAGCCAAGTGGGACTAGGGTAGCTGGGACAGTATTGGCCGATGTGGGCGAGTTGGGCCGAAGGGCCTGTTTCCACACTGTATCACTATGACTCTGACTAAAGACATTTCTCATCGTTTCCTTCCTAAAGGAATGTCCTTTTCTTGATCTTGAAAGATTCCTTTTATCAAAACTGTGTCACCATCTTCTGGATTATTCCACTAGTCTGTGTGGAGACTAGATTTATGGGGGCTTTGAAAGAGGAAGTCAATATATTTTAGCATAGCCCCCATCTCTCCACACTCCAAAGTTCTTCCCCTCAAACAATGGGGGAATTTCCTCAGCATCGGCAATGAAGTGCAGCTTTTTACCTCCACTGCTTGGTGTGCTCCATGTAAACTCTAGTATCTAGTTTAGCTAAGGATTTTTGTTTTAAGAAAGGCTTTCAGCAAATTAGATAGTGGCTATGACTAATGTAGATTAATTACTTATGGTAGTTAACCTAATTGGTTCAAAACAAATATAAAATGAAGAGAAACTTCAGCTAATTGAATAATTAAAATATTTAAAAGGGTGTGTTTAACTGAATTTGTGGAAGCCAATTATACCTTGAACAATCGGCACAGTGGCGCAGCAGTAGAGTTGCTGCCTTACAGCACCAGAGGCCTGGGTTTGATCCTGAATATAGGTACCGTCTGTATGGAGTTTCGACGTTCTCCCTGTGACTTCCTGAGTTTTCACAGGGTCTCCGGTTTCCTCCCACGATCCAAAGACGTACAGGTTTGTAGGTTAATTGGCTTCTGTAAATTGCCCCTAGTGTGTACTTGGGTGTCCATAGCGTGCACTAACTTTCTCCACTACCAGCCTTGGCCCCACGTTCCAGGCACCCACCACCTTCTGTATAAAAATAGGTGCCCCGCACATCTCCAAACTTCACATGCATTGAAGAAGAACAAATAACATAGATAGAACCAGGAATTAGGTTCAATTAAAAGACTTTGAGGAGCTAGAGATGAATTTCCAATTCATAACTTAAAGGTAATAATCTCCATATTGTTCCAGAGGATAGTGGCAATTACGGTGGCACAGATTGGTAGAGTTGCTGCCTTACAGCAAATGCAGCACCAGAGACCCGCGTTCGATCCCGACTACGGGTGCTGTCTGTATGGAGCTTGTACGTTCTCCCGGTCACCTGCATGGGTTTTATCCGAGATCTTCGGTTTCTTCCCACATTCCAAAGACGTACAGGTTTGTAGGTTAATTGGCTTGGTAAATGTAAAAATTGTCCCTAGTGGGTGCAGGATGGTGTTAATTGTGCGGGGATCGCTGGTCGGCGCAGACCCGGTGGGCCGAAGGGCCTGTTGCCGTGCAGTATCTCTAAATTAAACTAAACTATACTAAAACTAAACTAAAGGTCATGTATAAATCACCGCAGCTTTGAATAACTCAAAATGGAATGGGAGAAAGGATTTTCGGATTAAGGGAAATCTGGCAACACATTTGAAAGAAAAGGAAGTTTTTCTATTGGGGCAACATGTCCTTAAACTGGCTTGCCTTACTCTCTTGGTAATCAAAGTTATAGGCATGGTTTAAATTAAAACAGGCAGAGTTTAGCTGAGGAAACGGTTAAGGGTCAGATTCTTCCAGTCTGGTCCCTCTGCCTAGAATGACTGTCTGTAGTCCCCACACAGCTGCATTTAGCAGAGTCAGATGTTAAGATTCAATTTTGTTGGCTATCAGTTTCCTGGAGTCCAACAGTGCTGCCCAGAACATGACCTGACTATGGACAGTGCGATGTGGAGAGCCCAGCTCCAAAGGGACCCACGGTCCTGATGGCAAGTAACTTTGGCACTCTGTATCTGCCCCGCAAAATGTACTGACAGTCTCGGAGAGAAAACAAACCAGAAAGAGCCTAGCCTTGTAGAAACAAGGAACTGCAGGTGCTGGTTTACACAAAAGTACACAAAATACTGGAGTCACTCAATGTTTAAGAAGGAACTGCAGATGCTGGAAAAATTAAAGGTAGATAAAAATGCGGGAGAAACTCAGCTGGTGAGGCAGTATCTATGGAACGAAGGAAAAGGTGACATTTCGGGTTGAGACCATTCTTCAGACTGATGTGGGGGTGGTGGAGGTGGGAAGAAGAAAGGAAGAGGCGGAAACAGTGGGCTGTGGGAGAGCTGGGAATGGGAGGGGAATGAGGGAGCAAGCAGGGACTATCTGAAATTGGAGAAGTCAATGTTCATACCGCTGGGGTGTTAACCACCCAAGCAAAATATGAGGTGCTGCTCCTCCAACTTATGGTGGGACTCACTCAATGGGTCAGGCAGCATGCCTGGAGAAAATGGATGGGTGACTTCACCTATACAAGAGTCAAGCTTTGCCAAAGCACTTGTTGATTATCAAAGGTTTTAAATGCCCATGTTATTGTGATACTTAAAGGGCCTGACCCACGAGCATGCGACTGCATGCGGCAAGCACAACCAAACCAGAAGCGGGGGCCGCGCGGAGCTCGAGTGAGTGACATGAAGTTCGAGCGAAGTCCGGGCTGCGGCCCGGCAGGCCATTACCGCGTGGAATTTTTGAACATGGTCAGTTTCTCGGAGCCCCGCGCGATGTCGGGACCAGATCCGCACAACTCCATATCGCTCCGGCAATCGAAGTGGGACCGGCCCTGCGAGGCCGTACGGCTCAAGCGACCACGTTAGGTTGCGCTTGCCGCATGGAGTCGCACACTCGTGGGACAGGCCCTTTAGGTCGCGCTTACTGCATGGAATTGCATGCTCGTGGGACAGGTCATTAAGATTATTACAAATTAGTCAATAATTTAATTTTTTTTTAATAAATTAAAAAAATTTACTGAAAAGCCAAAAATAATTAAATATATTAGTGTTAAGCAAAATAATGTAATATAAAAAGGGCTTGTTCTCATGCTGTACTATTCTACGCTCTCTGTTCTAAATTTAAGTGCCTGGTTAGAGAAACAATTTCCAGGCTTCACAAAGACAGGTCCCTGCTGTTCTCCACCATATGGGATCCAGCAACAGGGAAAACGAGCAGATCCACCCACCGTATTCTGTCAGTGACTATGTGGAGATCCGGAACTCGCATCAGCTTTCATTTCTGAAAGCAGGTGCTTGTAGACCACAGCTAACACAACTATGGTAAGTTCCAAGGTTTTATGGGAAGGATCAGAGCTACTAAAGAAAATGGAAATTTTGATGATAAGCACGCTACAGACATGAACAATCAAAGCAACTTATTGTAACAAGTTGTCTGTAAAGCTAGACATTTAGTTTAGTTTAGTCATAGTCATAGAGTGATACAGCATGGAAACAGGCCCTTCAGCCCAAATTGCCTACACCGGCCAACATGGAAACAGGCCCTTCAGCCCAAATTGCCTACACCGGCAACATGTCTCAGTTACACTTGTCTCAAATGCCTGCATTTGGCTCATATCCCTGTCCTATCCATGTATCTGGCTAACTGTTTCTTAAACATTGAGATCAACCCTACCTCAAGTATCTCCTCCGACAGCTCGTTCCATACACTCATCACCCTTCGAGTGAAAACATTTAGAGATACAGTGTGGAAACAGCCACTTCGGCCTCCCGAGTCCGAGCTGACCAGCGATCCCCGCGCACTAACACTCCTCAAGTTGGGCACCTTTGTCAGCATGGATGATTTGTGCCCAGGGCTGGCATACTGCAACTCCCTCTATACTGGCATCAGCCAATCTTTCCTGTCCCGCCTGCAACTGGTCCAAAACGCCACAGCGAGACTCCTGACGGGCACCCGTAAAAGGGACCACATCACCCCGATCCTGGCCTCTCTCCTCTGGCTCCCTGTGCGGTTCCGAATAAATTTCAAGATCCTCCTTTATGTCTACAAAGCCCTTAATGGGCTTTCCCCCACCTACATCAAAAGTCTGCTTCCCACCACACCACCTCCTGGGTCCCTCAGATCAGGGCCGAAGACAGGGGTGCTGCTGAACATATGCGGTCTAGGCAAAGCTCATGGGCGACCCACCGTATTCTGTGTGACTATGTGCAGCTCCTCCGGAACTCGCATAAGCTTTCACCAGTCAGCCCTCTTAGACCACAGCAACACAAACTGCCCCCTAAGTTCGAGGTTCTTTAAGTCAAGACTACTAAGCTCATCTCTAATTCCCATAAGTCTTTCTTCACATCCTCTGAACGAGGGCTATATGTATGTAGTGATGTTTGTCTTCAGATTCAGATTCAGATTCAGAAAACTTTATTGTCTGTCGTAACAGAAAATCTTCTTTGACGTGGCTCAACATACAGACAGGACAATGTACTGATAAGCAGTCATACAACACAGATTTCTGCGAGCACACACAGTGTGTATAGATCTTAAAAGCAAATATAAAGATTAAAAACTGTAAAAATAGACAAGATAAAAGTTGTGGGTACGTGTAAAGTGACATTGCGTCAGGTTTAACCTTGTCCATTGTTCAGCTTTTTTTTATACTCATCACCCTGGCGAGTGGGTATGAGAGAGTTTTTGTGGATCCTTTTTCCTGGATAGTCCGGGGACTTTATATCGGCGTGCACTGACTGGCAGAAGTGGGAAACCTTTGTGCATGGGGGGTGGTGTGGGCTGGCATACTGCAACTCCCTCTAGATTGGCTTTCCAATTTTAACTGTCCCGCCTGCAACTGGTGGAGTACGCCACAATTGACTCCTTTGCACCCGTTTGCCACATCATTTTCCTTGCCTCTCTTGATGCTCCCTGTGCGGTTCCGAAAATTTTGATTTGTCTTTATGTCACAAAGGTGATGGGCTTGAACCAGGACCTACATCAAAAGGTGCTTACCCAGATTCTATAAGTCCCTTTATAGACAACTGTTAAAATGTCCTGTCTGACATCAAAGCTCCTGAGTTTCCTCAGCAGGAACAGGCGTTGCTGTGCCTTCTTGTACACAGAGTCTGTGTGCTGGGAGGACAGGCGGGTGTCATTCTCTGTGCCCAGGTATCTAAAGGCCTCTACCTGCTCAACTATTTAATCTATGAACCACTGTTGTTTGTTATATTATTCTTATACCAATGTAAAGCACTGCGGCCAACGAGAGTTGTTTTTTAAATGTGCTATATAAATAAAAGTGACTTGATTTGACTTGATCTGTGCTGTATGTCTCTATGAACATTTGACAGCTCTGGGCCTGTACTCGCTGGAGTTTAGAAGGATGAGGGAGTTCTCATAGAAAGTTACCATATAATGATATGACTGGATAGAGTGGGTTGTGGAGAGGATGTTGCCACTAGTGTGAGAGTCTAAGACCAGAGGGTCCAGCCTCGTAATAAAATGATGTACCTTTAGGTTCACTGCAACATCTCCTCAAGGTTTGCCGATAATGAGGAATTTATTTAGCCAGAGGGTGGTGAATCTGTGGAGTTCACTGCCATTTTCAGCTGTGGAGGCGTAGTTTCGGTGTATTTTAGAAGTGGAGATTGATAGTTACTTGATTAGTAAGGGTGTCAAAGGTCACGGGGAGAAGGCAGGAGAACGGAGTTGAGAGGGAAAGATAGATCAGTCACGGTTGAATGGCGGAGTAAACTCGATGGGGTGCATGGCCTTATTCTGCTCCTATAACTTATGAATTAGAACTCTGTAGCATGCCACAGGGATCAGTGCAGGATCCTCAGCAGTTCAAAATTGATGCGGATATCTGAGTTGAAAAGGTGCTGATTAATTGACAAAATGACACAAGGTGTTGAACTAACTCTCAGCAGGTCAGGCAGCATCTCTGGAGAACATGGATAGGTGTCGTTTCAGATCAAGACCCTTCTTCAGACTGATGTAGGGGCAGGGTAGAGATAAAGGAAGCTGGAAGTGCAGAGGATCAGGACAAATCTTGACAAGTAATATGCCAATGCATCTGAGGGGAGTCTTTCAAGGCCAGATGGTTGGAACAAAGGCCCAAAATAAGAGCAGGAGGTGTAGGTCAGGATTGAAGAACTGAGGGGAGAAATTGGTTGGAGTCTAGGTGGGACACAGGGGGGTGTGGAGGTGAAAGGGGGATTGTAGGGGATTAGTTGGAGGTTACCTAAAATTAGATAATTCAATATTCATATAATTGGGTCACCATTTGCATGGTCACAGCTTCTTAATTTCTCTTCTAAATAGCTGAATGTTAATTTAATTTACTCCCCTCAGCTCTCATTCTGAGGAGAACCCCATCTTTCATCATTTAAGTATTCAAACCAGTTGTCCACTTTTACTGATTTAATTTTCTTTAGACACTCTTGGAATCTAAGTGGATGGTCGGATTATTGCCCACGTGGAATTCCATTTGCCTCATGCTATTCCACTTAGTTATTGTTCCTCTTTAATTTCCCAATCACATTCTCACAACTAACTGTGCTTCCCAGCATCATTTCACCCGCAGACTCTGATATCCAACTCTCTAGCCTTTCAAGCAAATCGTTGATTAGTAAGGTGAAAAGCTATGGTGCCTGTACAGATCTCTGATGAATACAACATGTCATGTCTTTTCAATTGGAACACAGTTACAGAAACCGTAGAGCTGAAGTTCAACAGAAGAAAATTAGTCTTTAATAAAGATAATTCCTTAACTTTACAAGCAGTAATGTGCTAGTGGAGCCAATGGAGGATTGAAATTGGATGAAAAGGATAAAGTAGAAACTGGCCGTCAGTTTTGCTATGCCATTTCACAATTTGTTATTCTCTCTTACATTAATCCTGCAAAAAGATGATCTTAAAAAAAACCTCAGCATTGATTTCCTTGAACAGATGTTGATGGGTCTTTTGCTGCTTTTTAAAAAAAAAACCTATGTTAATTAGCAAAGCACTTCAGAAGGTATGAAGAGTCGGGTGGAATTAAGGAGACATTTAATGTGAGAGGGAAAAGGTTTAATATGAACCTGAAGGGTAACCTTTTCACACAGAGGGTGGTATATGGAATGAGCAGCCAGGGGAGGTAGTTGAGACGTCTTCTATAACAACATTTAAAAGTGATTTAGACAGATACATGGTTAGGAAAGGTTGACAATCATCTGAGCTTAAACATTAATGGGTTTAGTTTAGTTTATTAATTTAGTTTATTTTCACTGAGGTACAGTGAAAAGCTTTTTTGTTGCATGTTATCCAGTCATGAACTGATCAATCCACCCCTTGCATTCAAATAAAGGGTATAACATTTAGTGCAAGATATTGGCCAGTGGAGTCTGATGAAAGATAACTTAAAGGTCTCCAATGAGGCAGGTGACGGTTGACGGGCGACGGTTGACGGTTGGGGTTTGAATTCAGTGGTGCATTCGCCCCTCCCCCCACCAGAAGTGAGCAGCCCGCCAACGTGGGAAAGATGGAGTCAGAGATGACCGTCCCCCCTCCCGCCCTCCCTCCAGACCTCTGGTGCGCGGAGCGTAGTGACGAGGAGGGGGATGAGGGAGAGGGGGATGAGGGGGAGGGGGACACTCCCCACTCTGCAGCCCCTGGACTCCCTCACCACAGGAGATTCTGCGCCTCTACCTCGCTCTGTCGAGGGGTGAGTGGCTGTCCCTCAGTGCCTCCCCTCTCCTACGCCGGCCCCTCATTCCAGAGGAGGGACCCTCCACTGAGGAGGCAATGGAGGAAACGCCAGAGGAACAGGAAGAGGATGAGGCCAAGCCACTCACACCAACACCAACAGAATTTGACTTTAATGATGAAACAACACCAGCCAAATCAGTCTGAAGAAGGGGCTCGACCCAAAATGTCCCCCATTCCTTCTCTCCGTAGATGCTGCCTCACTCGCTGAGTTACTCCAGCATTTTGTGGCTACCTTAGATTTTACCAGCATCTGCAGTTATTTCTTATACACCAGCCAAATCGTTCCATGGTATGTGGAGATCGCCAGGCAGCTCGTGTCATCCGCAGCATCGAGCGGCACGGTTGGACAAGGTTCTGTTGGACATGGAACGTCACCGTACTATCGACGAGCAGATGATGAAAACGGACACGATGTCTTCCAACGGGAACCCCAGCCGGATGTGACCCCCTCCTTCCCAACCCTCTCTCACACCAGCAGCCCCTCTCATTCAACCCCGTCCCACACCACCCCGACCCCCTCTCCCTCCCGATCCCACAGTGTATTCCAGCCCTGTAACTGCTGACCCCCTCCTCTCCCACCGTCCCCCTCCCACAGGGACCTCCCACACCCTGTGTTCTGTCCCTCTCTGTGTGACACATTAAAGAGAGACTGCCATCTAAAAAAAATGAGGCGGCTGTGAGGTCAGGACCGCAGGATGAGGCATCATGGTCGGCGTCAGTAAATTGTGCTGAAGGGCCTATTTCCATGCTGTAAGACACTACAACTCTATACCAGTCAGCAGGTGGCAAATCCAAATCTTGAAGGAGCTTAGACAACCTTTTGGATATATCCAACAAGCAAAATAGTAAGAGTAAACGAGAACTTACCAGTTTGAAGTTTGATCTGTATTTTATGAGGAGTTATGATGAGGGATTACGTGAAGAGCCTGCTCAGCACGCATGCGCAGCATAATTCAAAGCAGCGGTGTGGAATCACAGATAGACACAGTTATTGAAGTAAACATAGTAAAGACAAGGAGACATAAGTTTATCAGTTTGATCCATATTATTGAGGGTGGGAGCGGAGGGCACGTAATCCCTCATCGTAACTCCTCATAAAATCCAGATCAAACTTCAAACTGGTAAGCTCGTTTAATCTTACTATTTTACTTCGGAGTCACGTGAGTGATTCCGTGAAGATTTCAAAGCTCTGTGATTTCAAACTTCTGTACATCCAGTCCGCTGCTCAGGCGCTAGTGGAACTGGGCTCGGCTCAGTGTCGGGTATGGCGGAGCGCCGGGTTGGCGGTCCTACCGCCCTCTGTCCCCCACTGATGAGACGCCTGTCTGCTGGAGCCGAGCTGGGGACAGGTTTCTTGGAGAGTCTTGTTCTGTTCTTTTTTCTTGGCTGTTGGAACAAGCAAAAACTCTCCTTTGCCAGTTAAACCGACCTCAGAGTAGACTTACCTGATGGTCCGTTTTTTAACTGTAGCGGGAGCGCCTGACTCCCGCTGGGCCTCTGGACTGGAACCCGGTGCAGCTCTGTCTGTGGACCGCAGTGTGTGCAGTCCTGGTGGCGTCTCTACCCCCTTCCGCGAACGGAACACTCCTTTCCCAGAGTCCAACGGGGGCCGCTTGCGTCTGGACTGGCACCGGCGCAGCTCCCTGTCCGTGGACCGCAGCGTGTGCGGTCCTGGTGGCGTCTCTCCCCCTTCCGTGAAACGGAACACTCCTTCCCCGGAGTCCAACGGGGGCCGCATGCGTCTGGTGCTTTGCTCCACCTGGAGCAACAAACAGACGCGAGTCGCTGGTTAACCTGAAGGTAAGTACTTACCTAAAGCTTCCTTTCAGGCTTGTAGCGGGAGCGCCTAACTCCCGCCTGCCGCTGTTGCCTGCTGAAATGCAATGCTGCGCATGCGTGCTGAGCGGGCTAATCACGGAATCACTCACGTGACTCCGAAGTAAAATTATTTTTTTTCCCCATCTTTTGTGTCCCAAGTCCCAGTTAGAACACTGTTTATGTTATTAACTTCAGGTCCACTACTGCTGAAGAACTTGAGGTTACTGGCTTTTCCAGGGCTATAATCTATACACTTCTGTACTATCAACCAGCTATTCGACATAATGAGCATGTCTCTTTTTGATAATCCCACTTGCTTTCTCACTCTCAAGGCATGTTACTTTCGTACAACATTAGTTTTACTGAATCCATCCATTTTCTGAAATATATGATATGGCTTTATTGGAGAAAAATATTGAAGCGTGAAATGTCTCTTGTCTGATCAGACACAAAGGTTACAAAGAAACAAATATGATGAAACAGTGATACATTTTCCTGATTCCCTGATTCCTCAAGCTAATCAATATTATTATTGTGTCTGACTCTAAGCCAAATCACAAATTAAAGCCACTTTTAATTCAGGTTTATTATCAAGTCTACTCCCTTGTGCCAGAGGATTGAACATAAACCCTGTAGTTTATTACACAGATTTCATCCAATAACTCGAATCAGTTCACATCATCGCTGTTGTGCATGCATTAAATAAATAGATGACAAAATGAATGACCCTGAATAAATCAGGTATTAAATTAATTTATCCAGCTGGAATAAATGGTGTAATGATTTTTGCGTTCTTTCTTCCTCGACAATGCATTATTTATTCCTCTTCCAGTAAAAGGAACACACACTTTCCCTGCACGAATTTGTTTTCCCTGAACTTTATACATTTAAGCATCTAGATGGAAATCCATGTTAATTGAAGGGAAGTTCAGAGCCTAGTTGCCTAGCAGCTAGTAATTGCCATGTCAACACAAAAGCCTGGCACAGAAAATGCAACTTGCAATGGGCTATTTTGCCGAACTAGTCTATGTGGATGTTACACACTAGCTTCATTGGCCTTTCAGATCTTTCTGTTGCATTCTCTCATCGAATGCAGTTTCCCTTTGAAGGCATGAGAATGAATGAACACATACTGTATACAAGCAGGTGTAGGCTACTCAGATCCTGAAATGTGCTGCGCTATTTACCAAGATAATGGCTGATCTGACTGTGACCTCTACTCCGCAATCCCATCGACCTGGGCTAACCTTTCACTCACTTGTTTTTTAAGCATCTTTCTACATTGGCTACGTTTTCATTTTTCTGAAAGAAGCTTCACCTTAGATCAGCAACTCGATCTGTTGGCACATAGACTGCTTGCAATGCTGATTAGCCACAATTGATGTTTAGCAGGAGTCCAAGGGGTTCAAAATCTCAACTAAAGCTTCAATGTGCCTTTTGACACAGATGTAGGCTCACCAGGCTCTCTTTCCTGCTCAACCCAAACCTTTATCATGCCTTTGCTCTCCCGATGCATTCCTCTTCTGCAGACTATTCCACCTGATTATCTTTATTGCCTCACATCGAACTCGCCCTGCCATTATCCTTCACTGCCAACTGTCTCCCCCTCCATTTCTTTCCCATCAAATTCCGACCTCAGCTGCAACCTTCTTCTCGTGTGATCTTGTTCTTCAATGATGATTCATTTTGATCCCTCCATCATCTCCCCAAGTGCTCCACACACCATTTCACAAATTTAGCCTTCTGATCCTTTGTCCGTCCCCCTCCTCTACCCAACTACTACCATTTCTCCACCCAAAACCCACTGTCCCACAAATCAACCATCTGCGTGCTTCTAACACGATGATTGGAAATGAAAGTCTGAAGGGTGGATAGTTAATGCCCACCTACTTCACCATGCTCAACACCACATGTATCTCTATTTCCAAACTACTAACACGGAACATTCTCTTATCCCTTTGTAAAAAATATTGATTCGAATCTCTCTCCTATTTTGAATTTAATCCTTACACTGACATTAGGGAACTTTTCTTGAACTTCTTGAAACTTTTCTTGAATCTCAAATGTAGTTGTATGTCAATAGACAATAGACCATAGGTGCAGGAGTAAGCCCTTCGAGCCAGCACAGCCATTCAATGTGATCATGGCTGGTCATCCATGACCTGATGAACAAGGACCCTCCCAGATTCCTTTGCACTTCCCCTTTTCCCAACTTAACTCAATTTAGATAATAATCTGCCTTCCTGTTTTTGCCACCAAAGTGGATAACCTCACACTTATCCACATTAAAATGCATCTGCCATGCATCTGCCCACGTACCCAACCTGTCCAAGTCACCCTGCATCCTCTTCACAGTTCACAGTGCCACCCAGCTTTGTGCCATCTGCAAATTTGCTAATGTTACTTTTAATTCCTTCATCTAAATTATTAATGTATATTGAAAATAGCTGTGGTCCCAGCACTGATCCTTGCGGTACCCCACAGTCACTGCCTGCCATTCTGAAAGGGACCTGTTAACCCCCACTCTTCGTTTCCTGTCTGCCAACCAATTTTCTATTCATGTCAGCACCCTACCCCCAATACCATGTGCCCTAATTTTGCCCATTAATCTCCTATGTGGGACCTTATCAAATGCTTTCTGAAAGTCTAGGTACATTACATCTACTGGCTCTCCCTTGTTCATTTTCCTAGTTACATCCTCAAAAAAATGTTGTCCACCAGTTATCTGACACAAACATCCTTTCTTATGACTTCTACATATATAAACTGGGATGTATATCACCTAGTCCTGGACTTTGATTCACTTTAAATTTTATCTGTTATTGTCCTTTCTATTCTGGATGCATTAATGTTCTTTTCTTATCATCAAATGAAGTGTCAATTACATTATTTTTTTTAGAATAAAACCTGAGGCCACATAACTATTCTGAGCATCTACAATTTCTCTCTCATTATCTGTGAGTTTGCCTTGCTCATACTTCAGTGGTTATTTCCTAGTTTATATGTTTTTCCTTTACATTTGTCTGTAGGGCACTTTATTATTTCCTTTTAAATTACGTAATAGGTCTTCACACAAGATTTTAAGAAAACACCGAACTGCCTTTACATTAACTTCTAATTTCCTTCCCAGAGTGAAAAAAAATAACATTATATAATGCTGTAATCTTACTTTATCAGAATTCTTGATCCAACTTGTCAGGAATGACTATTACTAAACCAATAGTTTCTTTTTACGCCTATGGACTTTGATCTAAGCTTCAAAATGTTATGCCATTCGTTACTGAATAAATATATTAAGCGCGGTACATGGTGGATATAATAAATGTTTAACTTGGGTTTTAAGGTCCAGCAGGTTGAACAGAATTCTATGAATATATATATTCACCTTTCCATCAGAGTGTAATGGCTGCCTGAGTCTTTTGACCTCCACAAAGTAGTTGACATGGTTACTTGCAAAATACTAGTGCAGAAATTTAAATGGTTTGTTTTTCTGCCTTAGGACAATGTCTTCAAGTAAATCATAGATTTCAGAGCAGTGGTTTAAAAATACAGAACATATATTACATGGGAAATACAGAATGGCGGTCCCTGATGAACTAGTGTTCCCTTTGTTATTGTTCAGCTTATTTATTAATAACCAGCTGGAGATGTACTGCAAGGTGAGAGCATTGATGTACTTCAATAAAACTAACGTTTCATATGGGTCTTCCTCAAAAGATGACATTTCGATTACTCTGTCACAGGGCTGTGATTAAGAAAGAAATAGGCAGATGGGATCCATTCTTCGTTGAGTAGAAATAATGGACAAATCTATACTTGTTTGTTTTTCTCCAAGGGGAGTACAGTGAAAAGCTGCAACTAGCATCCACCAACTTAATGAAACTCATGTATAAACAACGATGTATAGATTCTGTGGTATCTCTTTTCTTTCTTCTCCTGGCACTCTACCATCCCCTTCTGAAGCTAATCAGATTTTGATCTATCGGTGACCTGTCTGATTATGCCTTGAATTCTCATCCTTGTGATGAATTCCCTGCACAACTTTGCTGTTTTATATTTGTAACTACTTTCAACTTCTTGTTCCTGTGGTTTTGTGAAAATCTTGCAATCAATATATATAAATCTCTTCATCTCCTTTCTTCGTCCTCCTCATTGAGTCATACAGCACGGAAACAGTCCCTTCGACCCAATTTGCCCATGCTGGCCAAGATGCCACGAGTCTTCCTCTTTTAATTCTTATCTCCTTGACCAAGGTTGTTCTATTAACTGTTTATGCAGCTTGGTGTCAGATTAAGACTGATTACACATCAATAGGACACAGAACAACACAGCATAGCAACAGGCACTTTGGCTCACTATGTCTGTGCCGAACATGATGCAAAGCCCAACTCTTATCTGTCCACACATAATCCATATTCCTCCATACCCTGCATCAATGAGGTGTCTCAGAACATTTTATTATGCTAAATGTGCTCTACAAACGGAAATGATCATTCCAATCATATTCCTATTCTCAAAATGCTGGGGTAACTCAGTGAGACAGGCAGCATCTCTGGATAGAAGGAATGGGTGATGTTTCGGGTCGCAATCCTTCTTCAGACTGAAGCTCAGTCTATCCAGAGATGCTGCCTGCCCCACTGAGTTACCCCAGCATTTTGTGTCTATCTTCGGTGTAAACCAGTATCTACAGTTCTTTCCCACACATGTATTCCTATTCAAGTGGTTATTGTTTTGGGAAAGGAAATAAAGTGCTGGAGTAACTCAGCAGACTAGGTAGCATCATTAGAGAACATGGATATGTGATGTTTCAGGTCGACACCCTTCTTCACACTTTGGAAAGGTATAAAATGGTGACAGGCTTGACAGTGGATACACGCGTAGCCCACCCTGAGTACTGTATGTACTCAAGCACTCATCTCTAGATCCACTCTCCCACCAGAATATTTTTTTTCCCCCTCCCTTGTCTTATATTTCCCAAACCAAAGCTTATTTGTGACTTTTCACATCTTGGCTTCTTTGGTTTGCTTTTGCTATAGACAAACCAAGATTTCCTTTGCTGAATTTCTTGTTGATTTATCATAAGCAGGAAATCGAATTTTCTGAATCTGCCAGAGGTCTATTTTATCAAAGGCTTTCTGCTCCAAGCAAGTTTGAAGGACTCTGATTAATTCTTAAGTGTTATCACAGGAACATAATCTCTGTGAGCTCACAGTCTCCATCACAGGAAATAGACTAATGACTGACGTCGATTACAAATCCACTGACTCCCACAACTTGCTCGACTATACTTCTTCCCACCCTGCTTCCTGCAAAGACTCTATCCCCTACTCCCAATTGCTCTGTCTACGCTGCATCTGCTCCTAAAATGAGGTGTTCCATACCAGGACATCCGAGATGTCCTCATGCTTTCCCCTCTCCCATCATAGATGAGGCCCTTATGCCCCTGTCCCACTTAGGAAACCTGAACGGAAACCTTTGGAGACTTTGCGCCCCACCCAAGGTTTCCTTGCGGTTCCCGGAGGTTGAAGGAGGTTGCCGGAGGTTGCAGGTAGTGGCAGCAGGTAGGGAGACTGACAAAAACTTCTGGGAACCGCAAAGAAACCAGAGGTTTCCGTTCAGGTTTCCTAAGCGGGACAGGGGCATTACTCGTGCTTCCTCGGTAGCCCGCAGCTCCACCCGTGCTCCCCCTCTCCAGGGTCGCACCAGTGACAGAGTCCCCCTAAACCTTACCTTCCACCACATCACCACCGCATGCAACACATAATCCTCCAAAATTTCCGCCACCTCCAACGGGATGCCACCACTAGCCACATTTTCCCCATCTCCAGCCCTTTCTGTCTTCTGCAGAGACCGTTCCCTCCGCAACTCCCTGGTTAAGTCATCCCTTCCCACCCTTTCCACCACCTCATCGGGTACCTTCTGCTGCAACAGCAGAAGATGCAACACCTGTCACTTTACCTCATCCCTCAACTCTGTCCAGGGACCCCGACAGTCCTTTCAGGTTAAGCAGAGGTTCACTTGCACCTCCTCCAACCTCATCTACTGTATCCGTTGTTCAAGATGTGGACTTTTATGCATCGGCGAGACTGTAAACGCAGACTGGTTGATCGTTTCATGGAACATCTTCGCTTAGCCTGCCTGTACCTACCTGATCTCCTGGTTGCTGGACACTTTAATTCTCCTTCACATTCTTACACAGACCTTTCTGTCTTAGGTCTCCTCCATTGTCAGGGTGAGGCTAAATGCAAATTGGAGGAACATCATCTTATATTTTGCTCGGGCAGCTTACAGCCCTGTAGTATGAATATTGATTGCTCTCACTTCAGGTAGCCCCAGCATTCCCTCTCTCTCTCTATCCCTCCCGCACCCAAGTCGTACTAGCTTCTCATTGTCATCCTACGAACAGTGGCCTGTTTCCTTAATCATCGTAAGTTTTTGGCATATCTTTCATTCATTGTTCTGATCTATCCACATCACCGTCTATATCTCTTGTTTTCCTTATCCTTAACCAGTCTGAAGAAGGGTCTTGACCTGAAACATCACCCATTCTTTCTCTCCTGAGATGCTGCCTGAGTTACTCCAGCCATTTGTGTCTACAAACCATTTTAGTGTCATCTGAAAACTTACTAACTGTGCCTTGTACATTCTTATATTATTTATATAAATGATGAACACCAATCGACCCAGCACCGATACATGACACACCAGTAGACACGGGCCCCCAGTCTAGAGAACAATCATCCACAATCAATCTCTACTTACCATTATCAAAATAATTTTGCACCCAATGCCCTGGGATAGCCAGGGAGACCTAGCTATCCCTGGGTCTCATGCAATCCAAAATTCCAGACCAGCTTACCTTGTCAAAGTTCATATACAAAATATCCACAACCCTGTCCTCTTCAATCCTCCTGATTACCTCTTCAAATAACTCACAGGTTTGTGTAACAGTATTGCCCATGCACAGAACCATGCGGACTATCTCTAATCAGTCCTTGTTTGTCCAAGTGTTGCTAGACGCTGCTTCTCAGAATCCTCTCCAGTAACTTAACCACAATTGTCAGGGAAGTGATGAAGGCATACAAAGTAACAACATTTAAGAGACATGTGGACAATTACTTGAATGAGCAGAGCATAGAGGCACTTGGAATTAATGCAGGCAAGTGGGATCAACATGTATAGGCATGGCGGTCGGCACAGACATGATGTGCCAAAGCACTAGGTTCTAGGCTTGACAATTCTATGATTCTAAATGTGTTTAAGGGGATTTAAAATATTTCCAATCCCTGCTGTGGCATGGCTATTTAAAATAGTAAGCTGCTGAATCAGATGTGTAATTTGCTCCTTTGTTTGCACAGAGTTTATCTCAGCAAGACCCACGGAAGTCTTGTGAAGCAGGTGACGAATAGTAGCCATGTTTATTCCTGGGTAGACAAAAATGCTGCAGAAACTCAGCGGGTGAGGCAGCATTTACGGAGCAAAGAAAATAGGCAACGGTTTTGGGTCGCCTATTTCCTTTGCTCCATAGATGCTGCCTCACCCTCTGAGTTTCTCCAGCATTTTTGTCTACCATATTTATTCCTGGGGTTGTTAAGCATCATCAACCCAACGAGCAGATTGAAAATAGCATCAGGCTCTGCTACAGTTTTTTTTTGTGGAACAAATTAGTGGGATGTGGGCCTAATGCAGGCAAATGGGACCAGCACAGCTAGCGTACATAGTCGGCATGAGTGAATTGGGCCGACGTGCCAAGTTTATATACTGTACAACAGTATGATCCTAATAGTGTAATCATCTATCAATAGCATGGGAGTGGGGCTTCTGGTAGTCGAAGCCTCCCATGCCATTCATGTTAATCGCCAATCTCAGTACCATTTTTCTGCAATATCTTCATACTCCTTGATTCACTTAATGTCAAGAAATGTATTGATTAAAACAAGGTTACTTGGAAATAAATTGTACTTGTATGAATAAAAAGTAACAAACTGCAATGTAAAGATAATTAAAATTGAAACGAAAGAATAGTTTAGTATATAATGGATCAATCAAAGACCTCCTTGAAGTCAAAAATCATTGGCCCATATTCCAAAAAATAATTTCATGTCAATCAATCTAAATGAAATGCTGACATTTTTGGCAGTGGTTAATATTATGGAGTAGTAACATCTGTTAATGTAGTTAGAAACATAGAAACATAGAAATTAGGTGCAGGAGTAGGCCATTCGGCCCTTCGAGCCTGCACCGCCATTCAATATGATCATAGCTGATCATCCAACTCAGTATCCCGTACCTGCCTTCTCTCCATACCCTCTGATCCCTTTAGCCACAAGGGCCACATCTAACTCCCTCTTAAATATAGCCAATGAACTGGCCTTGACTACCCTCTGTGGCAGAGAGTTCCAGAGATTCACCACTCTCTGTGTGAAAAAAGTTCTTCTCATCTCGGTTTTAAAGGATTTCCCCCTTATCCTTAAGCTGTAACCCCTTGTCCTGGACTTCCCCAACATCGGGAGCAATCTTCCTGCATCTAGCCTGTCCAACCCCTTAAGAATTTTGTAAGTTTCTATAAGATCCCCTCTCAATCTCCTAAATTCTAGAGAGTATAAACCAAGTCTATCCAGTCTTTCTTCATAAGACAGTCCTGACATCCCAGGAATCAGTCTGGTGAACCTTCTCTGCACTCCCTCTATGGCAATAATGTCCTTCCTCAGATTTGGAGACCAAAACTAGTAGTTAGTGTATGGTTCACCCATTAAACGTTAATGTGTAGTGTAGGAAGGAACTGCAGTTGCTGGTTTAAACCGAAGATAGACACAAAAAGCTGGAGTGACTCAGTGACTCCAGAGAAAAGATATAGGTGACGTTTTGGGTCGGGTCTCGTGTTGATCCAAAACATCACCAATTCCTTTTCTCCTGAGATGCTGCCTGATCTGCTGAGTTACTCCAGCTTTTTGTGTCCATCTAAAAGTTAACATGTAGTGTTCTTTCACAGTGGCCAAATTATAAGAATTGTTTGCTATTAAACAGAACACTTCACCACTTCAGATAAGGGAGACCATTTGGTCTGCTTAGCTTGTCCTTCTATTGAAAACAACAAGATCAAACCCATGACAAAATCTAGTTTTCTCTTAAATGTTTCCAAAGATTGTTTCCTTTATAAATTGACAGCACAGGTGATAATTCAGTCTGTTGTGCTTCTGCCAGCTCTTTGCTAGTGCAATCCAGAACTAATCTCTGTCCCAGTCTCTCCTGGTGGTGTTGTATATGACTTTGCTTCGAGTGTTTGTTAAATGTTTCTTGTGGCAGTGATTACCATGATGCATCAACCTTCAGCATGCTAAACAGTTGCCTTAATCTCTTCAAGCTCTTTGTGACAGCTGTACATTGATGATATCCTGTCACTCAATATTTAACAGGAGGAAATTTCTTTCCTTATTCACTTCATCATAACCATTTGGAATTTCAGAAACCTTCATTAAATCTTCTGTCTCTGCAGCAGTCGACAACATCCTCGTACCTTGTTACTTTCAGTTGCCCTTGAATTACATTGGATATTTTAACCTTTGGACAACTTTAAAGTCCTTTCAATCAATAGCTTCCAAAGCTAAACATTCCTCTCCAAAATTAACAATTGCTGTTTCATTTTCCAGCCTGGATTTATTATGGAAATAGAAAGTTTGGGATTAAAAATCTGCACTCACATCTACCAGGGGGTTTTGGACCACTGGTTTCTCCTGTTCATTCAAGTCCTTTGGTATTGTTACACTGAGAGTAAACTCTCATCCATTATATATTGATACGAGAGGAAATAAAAACATATATTGAGATGGTTGGGGACATTAAATTACATTTGCATTTTGTTTGCATATGTGCTTTTTTGTCTCTACCCTGCTAAAATATATTGCTATGGTTTCTCCAGCTGTGAAGCTCCCTGGCTGACTTAGATAACTGGGAAAGGCCTATCCTGTTTACCTTCTTTAAATAATGATGCGAAGAAATATTGCGTGGAAGATATTCAATTTCACTTTTTCGGGAAATAGTTCTCCCTGTGACTGCATGGGTTTTCTCCGGGTGCACCGGTTTCCTCCCGCATTCCAAAGACGTACAGGTTTGTAGGTTAATTGGCTTCAGTAAAAAATTGTAAATTGTCCCGAGTGTGTAAAATAGTACTTGTGTACAGGGTGATCGCTCGTCGGCATGGGCTTCGTGGGCCGAATGGCCTGTTTCCGCGCTGTATCTTTGAAGTCGAAAGTACAGTAAACTGTTTGCATCAGTCCATAATCTCTTTTACAGTCTGCATATGTGTTTTTCGGTCAACGTTTCTAAGTCTCACGCCATTTTCTAATATACACCCAGCGTTTACCATTACAAGTAGTTGGATAAAAAAAGTACTAAGAGTGGTGAACCAGGTGAAAGCAAAGTGTTTGATGGGGAGAAGAAACAGAAGACATTGCCTCGTCCGCAATAAGTTACAAGGGTATCCCAGGTAATAGCATTGCTCTTACTCTCCCAACTACTTGTATTTATTGTGCTCAGTGGCAGATCTTGCTTCTTACACAATTTTGAGTTTTACTGAGGATGGGAAAACCTCTCTGCATTTTATGGGTCCATCACTCTTGGTTGCAGAGAGTGCTTTGAAATTACCCTGTCATGCAGCAGGTAGATGGAAGCTTTGTTGGTTACTTTGTTAAATGCAGCATTTTGTTTCAATATTAAAATAGTGAGGCATGATTAAAATCATTTTTGTTAAATTATGTTTGTTTCCATCTTATTTCCTTATCCATCTTCTTGGTTAACTGCGAACCATGCTTGTCTGAAACCATTGCAAACCATTTTGCAAACTGCAAAGCTTTTGGTATGCTAGCCTTTATAAATCAGAGCATTGAGTATAGAAGCTGGGATGTAATGTTAAAATTGTACAAGGCATTGGTGAGGCCAAATCTGGAGTATGGTGTACAATTTTGGTCGCCAAATTATAGGAAGGATGTCAACAAAATAGAGAGAGTACAGAGGAGATTTACTAGAATGGTGCCTGGGTTTCAGCAACTAAGTTACAGAGATAGGTTGAATAAGTTAGGTCTTTATTCTCTGGAGCGCAGAAGGTTAAGGGGGGACCTGATAGAGGTCTTTAAAATGATGAGAGGGATAGACAGAGTTGATGTGGACAAGCTTTTCCCTTTGAGAATAGGGAAGATTCAAACAAGAGGACATGACTTCAGAATTAAGGGACAGAAGTTTAGGGGTAATATGAGGGGGATCTTCTTTACGCAGAGAGTGGTGGCGGTGTGGAATGAGCTCCCAGTGGAAGTGGTGGAGGCAGGTTCATTGGTATCATTTAAAAATAAATTGGATAGGCATATGGATGAGAAGGGAATGGAGGGTTATGGTACGAGTGCAGGCAGGTGGGACTAAGGGGAAAAAAATTTGTTCGGCATGGACTTGTAGGGCCGAGATGGCCTGTTTCCGTGCTGTAATTGTTATATGGTTATATGGTTATAAGCCTTGTCTAGGTCTACACTATGCAAACTTCCAGCAGGAAGTGTAGACATCATTAAGAATCTCATACACTATTCCAATTAATATGATTTCATTTTTCTCCAATAGAACTCTTCCAGCAGCTCCACAGTTAATCAATACAACATGGAAGATGCCTATTTTACTTCATAAGTTCATAAGTTCATTTTACTTTAGATACATTAATTCAATTGTTTCCTCGCCCTGGATCATTTATCAGAGGCTTATATATTTTCACCTTCAAGTTAACTAATTCTTCTGACAGAGTTGAATAGATGAGGATGGCTAACTCTTAGGGCTAAAGGAATCGAGGGATATGGGGAGAGAGCAGGAATGTAGTACTGATTTTGGATGATCAGCTATGATCATATTGAATTACGGTGCTGGCTCGAAGGGCCGAATGGCCTATTCCAGCACCTATTTTCTATGTTTCTACATTTCAATGTAAGACCCAGGGTGAATATTGGACCTGCCCATCTTTTGTACTTGTTGTCGGACAACATTTTCATCACTGTTAAACAATCAGAAATATTGTTTTTAAGCTACTGGACTAACATTCAGAGGCTTGGACTGTTGATCTGGAGACATGACCTTGAAGCCTGAAGAAGGATTTTAACCAGAAACATCACCAATCCACATTCTCCAGACATGCTAGACACAAAATGCTGGGGTACCTCAGTGGGTCAGGCAGCATCTCTGGAGAAAAGGAATAGGTGACATTTTGAATTGAGACCCTCCTTCAGAAGAAAGATCTCTACCCGAAATGTCACAGTTTCCTTTTCCCCAGAGATGCTACGTGTCCCACTGAGTTAATCCAGTATTTTGTGTCTATCTTCGATGGAAACCAGTATCTGCAGTTCCTTCCTACACATTCTCCAGAGATATTGCCTGACCCGCTGAGTTACATTTTGTCAACCAGCATCTGCAGTTCTTTGTTTTCCACATTCTTGGTTTTGTTCCGTTTATTTTACCTGGCCTGTCCCCTTTGTTTTCAGACTTACAGCAATTGCCATTTGAAATGAGCAAGCTAATCAGTTCAAGGCCAATTACGTTTGGACAATGAATTATATCCTGAACAGCAAAATCTGTATCCTGGCCCAGAATTCTGGAATTACCTCTCATTACCTTTAATGTTATGAATTAAATACTAATTAATTAACCCTTGCATCCCCACTCTCTCCGTTCCTCCCCACCCTAGTCATCGTACTAGTTCCACTGGGTCGGCTTGCTGAGTTTCACTGTTTGTATTACTCATTATCACCTTCTCAAAGCCCAACAATGAACCATTGTGGGTTCCACATTTCCTTGATCATCACTGCTGGCTTTGATCTGTCTTTTTGCACCTGTATTAATTTATGTTATGTACCTTTTTATATCTCCCGGTTCCCTCTCCCCTGACTTAGTCTGAAGAAGGGTCTCGACCCAAAATGTCAGGGATGTACGG
The DNA here is from genome assembly GCF_028641065.1 of Leucoraja erinaceus. Lineage (NCBI taxonomy): Eukaryota > Metazoa > Chordata > Chondrichthyes > Rajiformes > Rajidae > Leucoraja > Leucoraja erinaceus. The sequence goes on from NC_073377.1 coordinate 4,688,181, forward strand.
AGCTATTGGGAGAAGGCAGGGGAATGGGGTTAGGGGGGCGAGATAGATCAGCCATGATTGAATGTCGGAGTAGACTTGATGGGCCGAATGGTAAAATTCTGCTCCTATCAGGTATGAACATGAATTTATCTATTCTTTTTTTCCAGAGATGCTGCCTGATACTGCTGAGTTATTCTGGCTTTTTGTGTCTATTATCACTGATTATAAATTACTTTTTTCATAACAAAATATACAGAAGTTGTTGATTTCCGTGGCAAGATCAGCATTTATTGCTCAACCTTTTAACATTAATTGCCATTAGGATGACAGTACTGAGACATTTCCACTGTCCACTGAATGTATGTACTGAAAAGAATGGCATTGCACTCTTAGACACCATTCCAAATATTTGACCTATTAATAATGAAGGAAATCCAATATCCTTACAAGTTAAACAATGCTGTGCAGAAAGAAACGGTTAATATTTCTGGTGGTGATCTTCCTCCATCAGCACGAAAAGTCATCAAACTAAAATATTAATAACACCGGGTATTTTTAGGAGTCTCTGTTTTTATTTCAGATTTACTGCACCCACAGTATTTTGCTTTTGTATTTCCAAGTCAGGATGGTGTGTGATTTAGAGAGGATCTTACAGATGGTGACATTTGTATGTGTTTGCTGCCCTTGCACTTGTAGGTAGCAGAGGCAGTGGGTTTGCGAGATGTTGTTGAAGGAATCTTGGCGAGATAAATCTTGTAGATTGTACTAATTACAGCCTTAGTGCACACGTGTTGTGGGAAGTGGATTCTGAGGATAGTCGATGATCATGCAATCTGCTTTAACCTGGGACATAAGAATATATTAAAAATATGGGAGCAGGAGCAGCCAAATTAGTCCTTCAAGAAGCTCAAGTCTGATACAATCATGGCCTGAACATCACTTTCCGGCTTTCTCTCACTGCCCCTAGACTCCTTTGTAATCCAAATAATAATAATAATAATAATAATAATAATAATAATAATAATAATAATAATAATAATAATAATAATAATATCTTTTATTGTCATTGCATGTCAGTGCAACGAGATTTAGTATGCAGCTCCAACCGATGAAAAAGAAAAGTAAAATAAATAAATAAGCTGTGGGTTGTGACCATCCGAGGGAGACAGTCCAGGGGGGATGGGGGGCACTCAGCAGGGCCGGTTCAGAGCTGTTATAGCTCTTGGAATAAAGCTGTTTCTGAGTCTGGAGGTTCGGGCGTAGAAGGCCTTGTAACGTCTGTCGGAGGGAAGTAGTTCAAACAGTCCGTTACAGGGGTGTGATGAGCCGTTATGGATGCTGACGGCCTTCCTGAGGCACCGTGTGTGGTAGATGCCATCCAAGGCTGGTAGCTCTGTCCCAATGATCCTCTGCGCACTGTGGACAACGCGCTGAAGAGCTCTCGTCTCCACCTCCGTGCAGCTGAGATACCACACACAGATGCCATACGTTAATATGCTCTCTGTGGTGCAGCGGTAGAACGTTGTCAGCAGCTGTTGGGGCAGACCAGTCTTTTTTAATGTCTGTTGGTCTCCATCTCCAATACGTTCAAAAACTCCATTCCCACAGTTTTCTGGGGGAAAGAGTCCCCAAGGGTTCTTTGAGAGAAGAAATTCCTTCTCACACCCATATAAAATAGCCAAGCACTTATTCTCAAACTTTGACCCCTAGTTCTACATTCCCCATCAGGGAACGCATCATTTGTGCTTCCATCATGTCAATAGTCGTAAGTATAAGGGATAGGAGTAAACTTAAGCCATTTTGCCCATCAATTCTACTCCGCCACTCAATCGTGGCCTCAGCCTTATATGTTTCAGTAAGATCACCTTTAATATTTCCACCCTCCAAAATATCTGACCTGATCAACTATTCATCATGAATCAATCCCTCATCTCCAGATTCAAACTAGTCAATTTTCTCTGCACTCTCGCTAATGCAAATATATTCTTATTTTAAAATGGAGACCAAATCTGCATGATGTCATGTTCATAAGTGATAGGAGCAGAATTAGGCCATTCGGCCCATCAAGTCTACTCTGCTATTCAATCATGGCTGATCTATCGTTCCCTCTTAACCCCATTTTCTGCCTTCTCCCGCCTTCAAGGCAATGTTGGCCGGTTTCAGTTTTGGCGATCCGATCCTCTCCCAGATGTCCTGACCCACTAGTGATACAACCGCACCAGGGTCCACCTGGAACTGTAGATTGACATTCGAGACCCGCAACGAAATCCTCGGCTTGTCAGTGATCGTGGACACACCGAGCACTTCAATAGAAGTGGTCTCCGCGATTTGGTCGACTGTGTTTTGCGCTTTCTTGCCCTTTCTCTGCTTTCCTATGGATTGATACACTTCCTGGAGATGACGCTTTCGGTAACAGGCATAACAAACGGACTCTATATACGGGCACTCACGTTAATGATGAGCAGTTGAGCCACACCGGTAGCATGGTTTCGACGGCTCTTCTGAAACTGTCCCACCTTCTCCGGATTTGCTCTGGGTCGATCAAGTGATTTCTGGCGTTGTGGACGAGTCCGACGAACTGTATGGGCCTGCTAAGGGAGCTTCGACGCTGTTTCATCGGCCATTTTGTGCAGTTCATTACTTAGCAGCTCGGCCATCTTAGCACACTGCAGCACGTTCTTCAAAGAGGCGTCCGATTCCTTGAGAATCGCCTGCTGGATGAATGCATGCCTGCAGCCCAAGGCCAGTCTATCCCGCAACGCATTGCCTTGCCACTTTTAGCAGCATTGAGCTTTAAAATCACATACCTTTGCCTTGGTGCGATGTTCAGCAAGAAATTCGACGATCGATTGCCCTTCCTGTTGCACGGTCCGGTAGAAATCGAGGCGAGCTGCGAGGAAATTTCGACTTCCTTTGAATTGCAGCAGCAAAGCCGTTGTGATTTCAGAATATGAAACTTCAGTTACCTCTTCTGTAAGTACATTTTGAAGCAGTGAAAAAGTATCTGGAGACATTGATGAACACAAGAGAGCCTTCTTCCTCATGTCAGTCGTAATTGCCATACTTTCAAATTAAAACTCAGCGCGCATTAAATACGACAACCACCTTTCTCGCTCTGGATCGAAACGATCGAATTGCTGAGACATGTTTGTTTGAGTACACTACACATCCCACACCTTACACCACTTTCGTGTTCTTGTTCTATGCCTGTATAAAACTTGAGAGACTTCAAGATACAACAGAAGTCTTTATCCCATTAACTCAATGCTGGCAGCAAGACAACTAAAACTGCCTCGACCACATGATCTGACTGCACGCTCACACTATGTACAGACAGAGACAACTATGTACAAAACATCTACTTTTGTCCTGTGCAGCGCCACCTGCTGCACAGGAGGAGCAAAGGGTCCTCCCACCCCACACGGTCCACTAAACATCACAGACTGATGCCCAGACTATCCACTCTCTCCCTCTATTTGCAAGTCCTGGCGACATTCTCCTGAACTGTTACTGCTTTCCTTTCCAGCCCATGAGTTTCATGGACTAGGGCACCCATATTTCTTTATATTACATTGTACCTGTATAATTTGTGTATCACATTTTGTAGTCTCACTGACAGCTCATTAATTGATTTTCGAGCTGTATTCATTCAAGCAGCATACTCTATAGGGCCTGTCCCACTGCGGTGACCTAATGTGTGAGTTTAGAAGAGTTTGCGCTCGACTCAAACTCGCTGCATGGTCGACATGTGAACCTAGGAGGTCCTAGGAGACCACTGGAACTCTCGTTCATGCTCAAGGGAAGTTCGCACATACTCACGGCCTCAGTTTGGTCGAGGAAAATTTTGCAGCATGCTGAAATATTTTCCGCGAGTAAAAATTGGTCGGCATGGTTCTTTTGAACTCGCAGTGCAGTGGAGTGGGGTCGCTAGGCAGTTGAGGTAGCCGTAGGCAATCTCCTTTGCTGACTGGCTCACTGGAGTTTTCAGAAACAAGGAAAACCGACCGGTAATGTTAAATGCCCGCTAAACTTTATTACAAGTTGTCTGGCTTCTTAAAAGTGTCTCCGCTCCTTCTCACCACTCGTCTCCGCTCCTTCTCCCAACTATTCTCCGCCCTTCTCTCCCCTTCTCTCCCATTTTTTCCCCCCCGCTCTCTCTGGAGAACTTATACATTGTGCCAGCCATCTTTTACCTTCCTGTTCATCGTGGGTGTGAATTTTAGACAGCGCTCCCCCGCTTTCCCTTGCCCCCGCCTTTGCAATGTGTTTGTGTGTGGGTTGACGGTCAATCCAGCTCACGGTTTCACCGCTGACGGTCGATCCAGCTCGAGGTTTTTCAGGTGAGTGCCCACGAGCTTGAAGATCGAAGACATTCGCTGAAAAGTTGCGTTAGTGGGACAGGCCCTTATCCCTTCATCATGCCAATCTGTCTGATAAGTCGAAGAAAGATTTATGTAATCAGGCAATTCATTTCTGACTTCTTGTGGCCAGATATTTTCTGACTGGGACCTAAAGAGAAGTGGGGGCAGGGCAATGCTATGTAAGTGATAGGTTGATACAGATGAGGGGGGTCGGAGGGATTAATTGGCAGATGACAGGACTGATAGCAGATTTTTTCTTATCTCCTCACAAACTAATTTCCTAACTTGATTATCTGTGCCAAAATCATTTCTGCGTCTGATTTCTTCCCTTAATAATGAATATATCCCACCTATATATATATATTTTTTTCCCATTTGACTTTTCATTTGAAATGTAACGTACTCTGGAATATTCAGTTCCCAGCCTTGGTCACCTTGCAGCAATGTCTTTGTAATGGTTATTAGATTGTGTCTATTTAATGTTTTGAACCAGTGATAATCCCTTAACCGTTGATGGTGAATCAAGTCAAGTCAAGTTTATTTGTCACATACACATACGAGATGTGCAGTGAAATGCTTGAATCGGGGATCATGGCTCAGTGAAAGATGAAAGATGTGACAAGGGAATGGAGATTGAGAGGGCGGGGGTGGGGTTATTTGGAGGAAGATGGGAATAAGATAGGGTTATTTATTTAACTAAAATTGGTGAATTAATTGTTAATATCGTTGGGTTCTAATCAACCCAACGCACTAGGGGCACCGCATTGAAGGCAGCCTATACCTCCAGTCTGTCCGTTTTTTTCTATCTTTTTTAATTTTAATTTGTCTTAACAGTTTGTTTTGGGGATTCTTTAGCTTTTCTATGTGGGGGAGGGGGGGGGGGGAGGGTAAGGGGGAAACCACTTCCCAGTCACTTCCTTGCGAGGATTGGACTATTCTCCGAGTCGCGTCCTCGCCCCCTCTCCTCGTGGCCTACGAGCTGGATTGGCACGGCCTTTCCTGCCAGGGACCGGGGACTTGACCAGAGCTTCAGCAGCGGCGGAGCAGCGCTGGATTTACAGCGGAGCGCTGGATTCACCATGGATCAACGTTTGAAGCTCCGGAGCTTTGGGCCTGCAGCATCAACATCGTGGAGCTGTGGTTTGCGGAGCTCCCAGCGTGGGCGTCGCTGACCAACATTTCGGAGTCCTGGGATCCCTTTGCCGAAGGCCACCAGCGTGAATCTCCACCCAGCGCAGCCTGTGGACTTCGGGAGTGGCCGATTCGGAGGTCCAAGCCGCTGAGGTTGTCCACCCGTTCCGACGTCGGAGTTCCATTATACCGGCGAGCGGGCCTGAACATTGGGACACATGTGGCTGCGACTGCGGAGGGCTTGGGAGGCCCCGACCACGGGTGAACATCAAGAACATTAGAGGAAGATGACTGACTTTGGTGCCTTCCCTCACAGTGTGAAACTTTGATTCTGCTGTGTGGGGATGTTTTATGTTGGGCTGTATCGTGTGTTTATTTTATTTGTATGGCTGTATGGTGAACACACATTTCACTGTGCCATCTGGTACATGTGACAAATAAATGTATCTTGTATCTTGATCATTAGTTTATTGTCATGTGTACTGAAGTACAGCGAAAAGCTTTTGTTGCATGCTAACCAGTCAGTGGAAAGACAATGCATGATTCCATTTGAGCCATTTAGTGTATAGATACATGATCAGAGAATGACGTTCAGTGCAAGGTAATGGCAGTAAAGCTGACCAATGATAGTCGAGTTTTTAAAAAAGAACTGCGGATGCTGGAAAAATCAATGGTAGACAAAAATGCTGGAGAAACTCAACAGGTGAGGTAGCATCTATGGAGAGAAGGAATAGGCGACATTTCGTGTCGAGACCCTTCTCAGAGTGTCACCAATGAGGTAGATAGTAGTTCAGGAATGCTCTCTGGTTGTGGTAGGATGATTCAGTTGCCTGATAACAGCTGGGAAGTCCTGAATCTGAAGGTGTGCATTCCACACTTCTATACCTTTTGCCCGATGGGAGAGGGGAGAAGTGGGAGTG